>NC_141885.1:6320277-6622222 GCF_030686135.1 Camelina sativa
CGGAAAGGGAAGTCAGACAAGCTCTGTTTGCTATGCATCCGGAGAAAACTCCAGGTCCTGATGGGATGACAGCTTTGTTTTTCCAAAGATTTTGGTCTTCTCTCAAAGGGGATTTAGTGGCTCTAATTAAAGAGTTTTTTCGCACTGGCAGTTTTGATCCGCTTCTAAATGAGACCAATATTTGTCTTATTCTGAAAGTGGATCGGCCTCAGCGGATGGCGGAGTTTAGACCTATAAGCTTATGTAATGTGAGCTATAAGATTATTTCAAAAGTGTTGTGTTACCGTCTGAAACGTCTATTGCCTCGTTTGGTTTCAGAAACTCAATCAGCTTTTGTTTCTGGACGGTTAATTACTGATAACATCCTGGTGGCTCAAGAGATGTTTCACGGATTAAATTCTAATAGTAGGTGTAATTCGGGATTTTTGGCATTTAAAACGGATATGAGTAAGGCATATGATCGGGTAGAGTGGGATTTTCTGGAGGCGGTTTTGGTCAAGTTAGGATTCGATAGGAGATGGATTTCGTGGATTATGTGGTGTGTATCGTCAGTGTCGTACCAAGTTCTTCTGAATGGTCAGCCCAGAGGTTTTATTAGACCTTAGAGGGGGTTACGACAAAGGGACCCTCTATCTCCATATTTATTTATTCTTTGCACAGAGGTCTTGATAGCTAATATTAAGAAGGCTGAAAGGGAGGAAAAATTGACGGGTATTACCATCGCCCGTGGTAGTCCTACTGTCTCGCATTTGCTGTTTGCGGATGATAGTCTGTTCTTTTGCAAAGCAACTGCCCAGGAATGTAGGACGGTTATGGATATAATCGGTACCTATGGCAGAGCTTCAGGTCAAGAGGTCAATCTGGCTAAATCATCTATTATGTTTGGCAAAAAGGTTACTCCGGATATTTGATCCCAGTTAAAGTTAGTTATTGGGATTTCTAAGGAGGGTGGCATGGGTTCTTACTTGGGTATTCCTGAGAATCTTCAAGGATCGAAAACTAAGGTGTTTAGCTACGTTAAGGATCGGCTAGATGATCGTGTTAATGGCTGGTCTGCAAAGTGTTTGTCGAAGGGTGGCAAGGAAATTATGATTAAATCAGTGGCTTTGGCATTACCTACCCATGTTATGTCGTGTTATAAGCTACCTCAGGAACTAACATCTAAATTAACAAGTGCAATTTCCACTTTCTGGTGGAAGTCCAATGATAAAGCACATGGTATGCATTGGGTTGCGTGGGACAAACTATGTAAAGATAAAGCTGAAGGGGGACTTGGCTTCCGAGCTCTGGAACAATTTAATGAGGCTATGTTGGCCAAACAGTTTTGGCGTCTAATTCAATACCCAACGTCTTTAATGGCTAAGGTGATGAAAAGTCGATATTTCAGGAACAAACATCCTCTTATGACAAAAAAACCATATAATCCGTCCTTTGCTTGGAGAAGTATTTATTCCATCAAAGGATTGGTGGAGCAGGGGGCGCGATGGGCGGTAGGCTCTGGCAATTCCATTTCGGTTTGGCATGATCCATGGATACCGGATATTCGCCCTAGACCGGCGAATGGCCGAGGGAGGTTGTGGCTTCCGAGTTTAATGGTTAATCATTTAATTAACCCGGAGACTAAGAATTGCCATCTACCTACATTGGAGGAGTTTTTTGATCCGGGGGATATACAACTAATCCAGAGTATGCCGGTTAGTAGAACTCATCAACCGGATAGATTAATATGGCATTATACTAAATCTGGGAAATATTCGGTCAAATCAGGTTACCGGTTAGCTCGGGAATTAATTATGGATGTAGAGTATGGGCCGACGTGTACGGCTTTGCGGGCCCAATCGTGGAAACTTGATGTACCGTCCAAGATCCAACACTTTTTTTGGCAGATTGGTTCGGGTACTCTACCTGTGTTGGAGCGTCTTGCACATCGGGGTGTTCGTTGTGACACCGTGTGTAAGAGATGCGATTCTGCAGTGGAAACTATAAACCATGCGCTCTTTGAGTGCCCTAGGTCTCGATGTATTTGGGAGTTGTCGCCTATACGGATGGACCAAGGGGGTTTTCCATACACATCGATTTATGCGAATTTAGACTTTGTTTTTTGGCGAGCGTCTTCGCAATCCGGGGTCTCGGATATCGGCATTCAACTACCTTGGATTATTTGGTCAGTTTGGAAAGATATGAATAAAAAGGTTTTCCAGGGTATTGAGGTAGAATCTCTTGAGATTTTGAATCAAGCGGCTACAGATAAATTATTGTGGGAGAAGGCCAAGTCTTACTCAGTGAATTATCTGGATCCTCCGTCTTTTTCGGAGGTCAGGGGTTCCTCTCCCCGATGCCAATTTGATGGTTCTTGGAAAGGTACAGATCCCTACCAGGGTCTGGGCTGGTGGTGCTGCAATGGAGAGCTTACAACGATCCTGTTGGGAGCACGGAGTCACCGTGGTAGTATATCATCTCTACATGCAGAATTACAAACGCTGATCTGGGCTATGGAGTCTTTACTGGTGGCTGGAGTCGATTGTCATGCTTTTGAGACGGATAGCGTAGAGCTAACGGCGATGGTGCAGACGCCGGAAGACTGGCCGGCTTTTTCTAATCTGCTGGAGGATTTCTCACTGCTTTGAAGTTCATATACCTCCTTCACCCTCACCAGGATTCTATGAGACGCTAATGTCAGAGCCGATTGCCTAGCTCGATCTTCACGATCTCTACCTTCAGAATCTACCTTTGTAAACTCGTTTTCTCCTGTTTGGGCAACCAATCTTGGAGTTCTATTTTAATATTTATAGTTTGGTTGGAAAAAAAAATTAAGAGGAAAAAAAAAAGATAAAAAAGTTGTAATAAATTTGGTGATATAGACAGTTTTTAAGCCCACGTATTGAAGTCATCAACATGGCACGCCAATTTTGTTTTTCTAAATTGGGTTATTAAATGGTCTCAAAACCCAATTTAGAAAAGTTATTCATTCTTCATCTTTCTTTCAAAAAGGCACGATAGTTTTACACCATCACAAGAAAATTTTGCAATCTTTGTTCGCGTATTAAAATCTAGTTTAAGATAAATCAGAATTGAGAAGCACAAAAACCGAAAAGTTTCTAAACTTTTACTAAAAGATAAATAAAATATTTTAAATATGATTGGTGAAGCAATTAACCGTAACTATGAATAGTCGAATATAGCAATACGATTTTGATACGAACTAAGAATACCAAACTCAATCCAACTGAACCGACATTCATAATTTTTGGTTCTCTCGGCTGAAAAGATTGTCATATTTTTAATATGAGTCGGTTATCCAATTTTTTTGGTTCGATCCGGTTCTAGCAAAACCTATCGATCTCAGACTATTGTTTTTTAAGACCAGATTATACTAAAATTAGAAGGATTTATACCAAAACTAAATCGGTTTTCTATAACACTGAATATAATTATTGAAAATAACAGAAAATTTCCAAATTTAATAAATATCATTGTATTTTGAAAAATTTAATTAAAATTTATTCGACTTTGGTTTCGAAATTAAATGCCTAGAAGTGAACCAAACCAAACCAAATTTATTTATGGTTTAATTTTGGTAACCATTTAAAAAAAAAAACTTATAACCCAAAAACCTGACTCGGTTCGATTTGGTTAACAGAAGCGTAGGACTACTCCAATATGTTGAGCTAGTTAGATATTAACTGGTACTAACATCTCTTACGTAAAGAAAATTAAATAGTATAACGTACGTACTTGATAACGTAAATAGAAATTACAAGCCAATTAATAGTGATTTCCATCTAACCAAAATATTCAATTGGCGCAAGCGCAAATACGTTTTAATATCAAACATGTACATACCGAAGAAACACATTAAACATAAAGTGGCTGAATATTACACTTTGGGTATATTTGCCTAAGGTTTTATTTTTTAAATTATTCTGCGTTGGGAGTTTGGACCTCCCATAGGCGAAACTGATCATAACTAGTTCTCTAATATGGTGAGACCATTTTAAAGATAAAATAAAAAAAATTGGTATGTATAGTGTTAAAGATATCAAATGGTCAATCAATGGACCTATTTAATTAAGAAGTTTTGGTTTCGAACATCTCGTTTGGTTGAGTATTGATTTACATGTTTGGAAGAAGTTGAATCTCTTTGATCTGAGTTTAAAATATTATTTAATTACAAAAAAAATAAGTTTCTGGTAACGTTACGAAAACTCTTTTAACTCTTTCAATTAGAAAAGTGTAATACAATAATTACTGAAAATATGGATCATAAACATATTGTAACAATGTGGATCATAAACATATTTGACGAAGAAGATCTTGAAAATATATTGGCGCTTTTATTGACTGTTAGTAAACAATATCATGTAAAATGCGACATGCAAATGTTTTTGCACGTTTTACCAATATGCGAAGTCTTAATCTATACTCAAATTTGGTAGAACACTAGTACCCCATTCTCACATGTATGAAGCATGGTGGTTGGGAAATATTGACTTTGACATGACGCTTTTTCAGCTAATTATGTCGGTGCCAAAATAAAATTGTTCAAATATCACCAAAGCTTAAGCTAGATTTAATTCTAATAAAAAATATGTATATATACTAACTATGATCGTACGCAAGAACCTAAAGCAATCTTCGAATCATATTAAAAACGTGAATATTTAGCTATTTATGTTGTTTATGTACTACTACTGACCAAGAGAAAACCACAATGATAGCTGTATATAGTCAAACAACACCACTTTGTGAAGCTAAAAGGTAAAAGATGCAAGTTAAGTGTTGTTACTAAACAAAAAAATACACACAAATTATACGTATTTTCTCTTTTTTTTTAGTTTATTTTAATCTTCAAGCTCCTCTCGTTACTTTATCTATGTTCTTCAACCAATAAATATATACTAATACTTTTCCACAATTTGAAAGTCAACAATGATTTTATAGTTCAAACACAGCTTATGAAGATGATGTTTCCAAAGTCCTTATGCTATGAGAATAATATGATGATGGCATATTTAAACATGACGAGATATGCATGTTTAAAAAGACAAGTGTGATGAAAATTAAAAAATTACTAGATATTAACCCGTGGTACACGCGGAACAATTTTTTAAAAACTAATATTTAATTTTTTTTTAATTATATTTAGTTTGTTTTGTTTAATTAATTTTGTTTGGATTATTAATTATTAGAACAATAATAAGGGAATTAAATACATAATTATCTAATTTATAAGCTATTGTCTCATTAAGTCACAATATTATCAATGATTTAATTGTTTTACAAAATTTTAGTTAAATTACCTGATTTAATATTTTTTATATTCTAATATTAGTAGTATTGGCCAAATAATTAAATGAGGATTTAACCCGTGTTTCAAGACCGAATTAATAATATTTTATATTTATACTAATGTTAATTCAAACCATTATGTATATATAGATATTCATTTTCTAAATAAAATATATACTGAATGAAATGTTTGTCCTCTTGCTAAAGTTAAATATTTGTGAATATTGGTTTTCTAATCATTCTAAAATTGGATTTTCGGTCTAGGAAATTCATTAATGTTAATATAATTATGGAGATTATAATTTTTTTTTTGACAAATCTGTTGTATACATTTAAATTTGAGAGATTGTAGCATTCATAAAAATAGTTTTCGGGATTTAATGGGTTAAAACTTTAATGGGTAGAGTTGGTTTTGGAAAAATCATAATGTATAGATGTTGTTAAGATTTTTTGACAATAAATGTAACAAATGTTGGTCAATTTAAGAAAATTTAGTATTTGAATTTTTCTGCAATGTTATTTATGGAATTGTTTTAGGAGTTAACGTTGTAAATAAAAGATATTAAATAAGCAAAACGAAAAAGGTATAAACTAAAATGTATTTCAAAAATAATAATATAGATATGTGTTCATATAAATACAATAGAATTATAACAAGGCGGCCCAATAATGAGTCTAATTAACCCAAAATGATCTACGGCCCGGACATTTTTCTTCACAATCTTTTGTTGTGTTGTCACTTGTCGCTAAGTTATACCAACTACAAGTCAAAGTCAACTCTTTAGCCCAACATGTCGAAAAGTATCATTCCGTTCATATTGCTTGTGTGTAGACAGACATTAAGGCATACATATCATATAGGATTAAAATTATGTTTGGTGCATTTTCTTCTCAAATCTGTTCTCAAAAATCAAAACATATATATTCTTAATTACAAGACAAAAAAAAAAAGATCGTAAAAAGCATTATGGGGTTCGTCACATTAATTAAAAAGTACAAGATCCCAACAATTGAAAGAAAATAAAAATGAAACGAAATGCACATATATATGGATTTTTGCAACATACATAAACCAAAAAAAAATTGATTTTCTGATATAAAAACATTGTTTTCAAAGAGAGATGAAACCTTCGCTGACAAGCAAACCAAAGAAGAGGACGAAGAGGCCAGCACCAAGAGATTTGCCAGGATCAACATACGTCTGAGAATAAGCACCAAGAGTCAACGCAGCTCCAACGAGCCCGATCACCAAAGATTGCATGTTTCTTCTGCTCACGCTTCTTTGCCTTGGCTTCACCTTCTCTTCTTGATCTACAACATCTTGTTCTTGCTTCTCTTCTACTTTCTCCGTCTTTCTTCTTTCTCTCACCATTTTTAGGATTCTTTGATGAATGGAGAGATTCTGATTTATGATTCTATGATGTGGGTTTGGTTGTTTGTTGTGATTTGTTGTTATTATAAGTTAATGATGGAGACAAAATGTGGTCTTTTGGGGATTGCTTTGAGGCCTTTTGATAGACAGAAAAGTCAACTCTCTTATAGAAGAGTAAGTGGTCGGTATAGATCCAAAACTATTATATTTTAATTACTATTTTGTTATAAACAAACAAGTGGTCAGAGTTGAAGTTAGGCTAATGTTTCATGTTTACAATATTATAATAATGTTACTCCAAAATTAATATAAAATTTAAATGATTGTCGTTATGTAAAATGTGAGTTGTATTTATTCTGTCTAAATTTTTTTGACCTGTCAATAATTTACATATTACAAAGGAGTAAGAAATATACCAATTAAATGTGATGTCAAAAACGTTATCATGTTTTTCTGAAATAAATTACTTAAAAAAAATATGTGAACGATTATTTTTTTTATCATTATAAATAATCAAACAAAAACGAAATAATTAATATGGTTCAGTTGGATATAAATATTATTTATTCAATTTGTTTGACAATAGAAGATTTTTAAAAAATAATTTTTTTTTTAGAAGTATTAATTTTTATTTTTGGAGTAATTTTAAAAAGGGACATTTTTAGAAATACCTCTTTTTCCATATCCTTTTTTAAAATACTCCTTCATATTTACCATTTTTAAAACTACTCCTCTTTATGTACAAAATAACCAAATTATCCATTTTTGAATGACAACAAGAATGTACAGTCACTAAAATAAAAAAACTTTCCCTCAAAAAATAAAAAATTTTACTGCCAAAAATGAAAAATTTTCCCGCCAAAATAAAATAAAAATTCCCGTCAAAAATTATATTTTCTCGCCAAAATCGAAAAAATTTTCCGTCAAAAATTATTTGTTTCCGCCAAATTTTTGAAATTTATACCTTTTAAAAACCTTGTAAACGCTTTTAAAAACCTTGTAAATTTGTTTACAAAGTGTTTAAAAACCTTTTAAAAACTTTATAAAAACCTTGTAAACGTTTTTACAAGGTGTTTAAAAACCTTTTAAAAACCTTGTAAACGCTTTTAAAAACTTTGTAAAAACGTTTACAAGGTGTTTAAAAACTTTTAAAATCTTTTTTAAAAACATTTTGAAAACCTTTTAAAAACCTTATAAAAACCTTGTAAAAGCGTTTAAAAGGTGTTTAAAAAACCTTTTAAAACTCTTTTCAAAATCTTGTAAAAGCGTTTACAAGGTGTTTATAAGATTTTTATGAGGTTTCTACCTTATAAAAACTTTTAAACACCTTGTAAATTTTGTTTGGCGGAAATTTTTTTTGTCGAAACAAAAATTTTTTTTGGCGGGAAAATATGTCGGAAATTTTTTGGCGGAAAAATTTTGTTTTTCTTTTTATTGAATAAAATATTTTTTATCTAAGTGTAAAATGTCATTAAAAATTACAAATTCTGTATTAGAAAAGACATACTAGCACCAAACTACAACATTCATTACAAGCCAAACTTAAAATCGCACCCTATGCTGATCTTGAGGTAAGCCGTTCAAATCCCAAGTCCACACACATACATTGAAGTTTGCTGATCTTCTCACATATTGGCCCTCTAGTACAATTTTAGTTGCAAGATTTATGTCCTTCTAGAATCTCAAAAAAAAATCACACTTGATATACAAACGTTATTTTTTGTGAATATCCACAAAAAATTAGGTCGCCTAACAAAAACAATGAAAGAGATCGTCTAATACCCTTTAGCACATCGACACGTAACTTACTTCAAATCGTTTATTCATGTTTCGTGCCAGGAAACGGGTCAACCCCCACTTTTTAAGTACTTGATTATATTAGTAATTAAGAACAAAGATTAGTGCTTACCATTTGAGGACCATTGTTGAGAACCACTAACCACGTCTGATGTTTGGTCTCGGGCTTTTCATCTATATATATATAGATCATGACGTTGACCCTCTACAGTAAATACCAGCCATCAGATCAGAAGAAGATTGCTACTTGCCACTACGGTTGAAACTTGTAGTCGATAGTCGAAACACATTCATAGAAAATTTTGTTTACTTATTATTTTCATTTGAAAATTTCTTAGTTGTTTTCTTTAAAAAGTAATTCGATGAATACAACACATATCTAAAACACAAGGTATCTTAATGCAATTTTGAATGATAATTATTATTTAATAAATCAATAAAAAAAAACCCACAACGTACATATGATATAGAGTTCAAACTCTAGACGTAATCTTCTACTTGTAGTATTTTCTTAAGATATAAGGCTCAGTCATTATTGCTCCAAGCTCAAGCTCAAGCTCTAGCTCTTGCCCAATATAGAACTAAACATGTTTTTTTCAACCGATACAATAATCATATAAATAAATATTGTTATTTTTATTCTTTTTTATAGATATTAATAATTAGTTTAAAGAATGGACAAAAACGTCATCAGTGATGTGATAAGATTGTTCTTATCGCATCAACAGAATGGATGGGGAACCACAGGTGAAATGTTTCTGGTCAAAATGAAAGCTTTGAGCTACATATTAAAGTTTTTGAAACAGAAAGTTTTTGTAATAAAAGAAAAAAATATCTTCAAAATTAACATCTAAAGTTGCCTATTGAACTACGCATCTTCGTAATAGTAGCTAAATATAGCATTACACCAAATTCAATTTTTATAATATATCTTTGGAACGATGTTTATGTTATGGTTGGTTCGAGTCTACATCATATTTGTATATACATAACAAATTATAAGTGAGAAATTATTAAATAATAACTTTATTTCTCTGTATGTGTATATTTTTCATTTGGATAATAGCGATTTAAATAGTTTTAGAAAAAGAATCATTTGATACCAAAACAGTGACCAAATTATTTGTGAGTTAATAATATAAACTAGTATAAGAGCTTGCCAGCTTGGGCTGCTCAAATTACTTTATCCTCTCTTCAAAAATATCTATTTCTGTATAACCATTAAACAAAAGATTACAGCTCAAATGGACTACAAGGTATCAAGAATTGGGGAGATAGTAAAAGGAGAAGAAGTAGAAGATTCAGAGAAGATTGATTTGCCACCTGGTTTCAGATTCCACCCAACAGATGAAGAACTCATAACTCACTATCTAAGACCAAAGGTTCTAGACACTTTCTTCTCTGCTTTAGCCATTGGTGAAGTTGATCTCAACAAGGTCGAGCCATGGGACTTGCCTTGTAAGTTATATTAGGTCATTTATTTTCTTGGTTTCTAAAAATCTCTCTGTTCCTTTAACTTAGAACCACTCTGTTTTCTTTCTAGGGAAGGCCAAGATTGGGGAGAAAGAGTGGTATTTCTTCTGCGTAAATGACCGAAAATACCCGACCGGTTTAAGGACGAACCGGGCTACTAAAGCTGGTTATTGGAAAGCTACTGGCAAAGATAAAGAGATTTTCAAAGGGAAATCTCTTGTGGGTATGAAGAAAACTTTGGTTTTCTATAAAGAAAGAGCTCCTAAAGGAGTTAAAACCAATTGGGTCATGCATGAGTATCGATTAGAAGGCGAACATGCCATCGATAATCTCCCTAAAACCGCTAAGGTAATATATATCATATATGTAAGAGTTCTCTGTTTTTTGTGAAAGATTGATATATATATATACACTTTAATTCATGAGGTTTTGTTTTGTGTTGGATGTGAATACAGAACGAATTTGTTATTAGTCGTGTGTTTCAGAAACGGGCAGATGGTACGAAGGTGCATATATCCGGTTTAAGGATGTTCGGTTCAGGGGTTAACAAATTTGAACCGGGAGGTTTACCTCAGTTGATGGATTCTTCTCCATATCTAAAGAGCAGAGGACGAGACTCTTTGGCTGGAACCGCCGTTGGTTGTTTGTTTTCTCACGTGACCTGTTTCTCCGATGACGACAAGAGTCTTGTGGACGAGCTTAAAGACAACTCTAAAGCTACCAGGTTTGGTTCTTCATCGACTAACTTGATGCCAAACATTGTTTCTACGTTAGACTACGATCATCTTTCTCTGCAAGACGATTCTTCCATGCTGAAGATGTTGCTTGACAGTGAAGAAACTCAATTTGAGAAGAATCTTGAGAATTCCGGTTCATTGGAGAGCGAATTAACTGCGAGTTCTTGGCATGGTCACAGTCCTTGTTCAACTGGTCCGGTGAATTTTGATAACGTTTGGAATTTCTGAAATTTGGAAATTGGAACATCGAAAATTGGAGTATGGAAAAAAAAAAAACATTAGGGTGGAGGGGTATATAGGGTTTAACAGTATATCTGTATATGTGGTATGTGTTTGCTTTAGATTCTAGTATCTAAAGGATTCTTAAGATATACAAATGTGATATTGAAAGATTCTTGTAACATTTTGTAAAAAAGAACATTGTAGTTAAAATAATCTCTACTCTCTTACCATATGAACTCCATTGGTTGTGTCTTTTTAATTTGTGAAAATAGACCACATTGACACAATTTTGCAAAAATATTGCTAGATTGACACTCTCCTTTTGGGAAAAATTAGAATGACACAATTTAGTGTTTAAATTACCAAAAGCCCAATTAAAACTGTAAAAGGAAATAAAAATTAAGTAATAAAACAAAAAAAAATCGATTAAATCAAAACACCCTAAACCCGACATTTTTTTTTTTAAACACTAGAAAACTTTGTGTCGTCCGTCGGCGAAGAACGAAGAAGAGGTTTTACAGTCCCCAAAAAAACCCCGATCTGCCGTCATCTTCCACCGGCGATTAAGAGCTGTAATCACGGTGTTCACTGCTCCATCCAAATACAGACGCCGGCATAGTTGAGTTAAAGAATTCCGACGGCGAGATAAGAACTTAGCGGCTTCGGTGGTTGGTGATTTGTAATCACCGGTGTTCACTGCTCCATCCAGTTACAGACGCCAGCGTAGTTGGGTTAAAGAATTCCGGCGGCGAAATAAGAATTTAGTGTCTTCGGTGGTTGGTGATTTTCTCCGGCGGTGAGTTTTTAATTGGATTATTATAAGAATGAACAGAATTGTTAATTGCAATTGTAGATTAACCTTATTTTTGTTTTGGGTCTTGCTCTTGTGACAGATTCGGTGGGAAGGATTAGGCTTCTTGTTTTGGGTCTTGATCCTCAATAGCTTCATAATTCCGGTTAGGCTTTATGATATGATTTTTTTCTCCAATTATCCCTGTCTACATTATGCAAGTTCTTTGATTTCCATTGAATTGTATGATGTTTGTATGATTTTAGAGTCCTAAGGAGGATTTGATAGACAAGTGGCATTGGAGTTAACAGAAGATTAAATCAACCATTTGCAGATAATTGTGGAAACTAAAAGCAGGTATATCTTTTATCCTTCTTCACGGATGGGATTTTTGTTTTTCTGTTAGTAAATTTACAGGATTCGATCAACTATGGCAATGTTTATAATTTGCAGATTAAGATTATTGCTTTCGAGAGTTGAATGTTTGTTTTTTACATTGGTTCTTGATGTTTATACTGAAGCTAATAGTCTGAACAAACCTTTTTTCTTCTTTTCTTGGTGACTCTTGTTTGGTTTTAGTTATACTATATCTGAGTGTTGGTAGTGTGTGTCAGAATTCTAGAATATATAGTAACCAAATGGCCATGAATTGTTACGTAAGTAGTTCTCTTTTGAGATCATTAGATATCTAACATTTTTAAGTAATAGAGAAATGATTATATTGTGTCACTAGTTTCAATTCCAACTGTTGTCCACAAGTCTCAATTGATGGTCATGAGCTTCATTTTTATATATTTTGGGTCTTTAGTTATTGAAGAATTTGGTCTTGATTTTATATATTTTTCTGTGTCGATTTGTTGTTTTTTGATATAATTGTTTATCGGATTCTCTTTGACTTGTATTAATGAGAGATTTGATATATTATTTAGGAATGACATCTTCAAGCAATAGCATCAAATATCCTCCTCTACTGTATGAAGAAGGGAAATCGCCTCTCCAACATAGGAGCATGAACCACAACTGTTTTGTGTCGAAAATTGGAATTTTGAGAGAAGGATTAGGGGTGGATGTGTGGGAGAGAGTTCATTTTCTACTAACACATCAGCTAAGAATCAACAACATTCATGAGGTTTGGTCTTTGATCGGTGATAGGCCAATTAGATTTTCTTTAAATGAGTTTGCGGAGATAACAAGCTTAAATTGTGATGCATTTGACCCTTTAGACAACTTTGATGTTGAACACCATGATTTCTGGAAAGAAATGAAAATACCAACAACCCTTGATGGTCCTATGTGGAGTGAGTTGCTAAAGGTGATGGATTTTAGAAAAACATGGCATGTTGATAAGAGGATGATGGTTGGTAGGTTATGTCTATTGTCAGTATGCGTACATGGAATTCATCATACATCTAGAATCCCATTGGCGACCGCTAAGAGAGTTTTAGATCCAGTTGCTTTTGAAAAACATCCATGGGGTCGGGTGGCTTTTAGTAGTCTAGTGAATTCTGTTAAGATTGTAGACTATGATAGAGATTCATACACCATACATGGGTGTGTTCATGCTATGTTGATTTGGCTATATGAGAGTGTTGCTGGTATAGGAGAAAGTTATGGGTTTAGAAGGACAGAGACGACTGGTGTTCCACTTCTTGATTGGCGATCATCTCGAAAACGTATCAACTTCACAAACTTCATCAAAAAAGAGAAGGAGTTGCACGGACAGGTTAGTAGTGGTGCTAGTTTGTTACTATATTTGAAAAAAACATACTTTTCACATGTTGTTATAATTTGTATGAATTTAAATTTATATTTTTCACAGGTTCGTGTTAGGCATATGGTTCATGTTTCAGAGGAAAACATGTATCCTCTATGGTTGGACGCAGATGAGCATACGGATCCACACCTAGACGAGCTACTTAAAGATCTCATTCATAACCGTTTCTCTCTAGATGCTTGGAGTTGTGTCAAAACAGTTGGTATAAGTTCAAAAAAGAAGAAAAGAAGAGTTGAAGCTGCTAAGGAGAATGACGACAGAGGGTACAATCCTAAGGAAAAGAGATTGACAGATAGTGATCCCAAATATGAAGAAGGAGAAAATTTAACAAACATGGAGGTATGGTTTCGTTATTCTTCAGTTAACATGATTACCATTTTTTGTCTTCTCTATTATGATATTAACGAAGATGTTATTGCAGGATGCCAAGGATGAGAAGTCAATTTCTTTTGATATTTGGAAGGCGATTGAGAAAATGAATGAGACTATTTCTGACATGGGCAAAACCATCAACAGTCGAATAGATGCTTTGGAGAGCAAATTTGAAACATTTGTTGAGAAAAAAATGAATGTGTTAGAAGAGAAGATGAGTGAGAGAATTAAAGCAGTGGAGAAAGAAAGAAAAGAGCCAAAAGACGCTGATGTACCAAATGATGCCACTTCGCACACCATTGAAGATGATGAGGGAACAAGTAAAGCACCAGTAAGTTACATTTTCTCTTATCATGTTCAGTTTTTTTTTCACTTTCTGATGCTTTTAAAACTTATCATGTTCTGATTTTTTTTTCACTTATCACGTTCTGATTTTTTTTAAACTTATCATGTTTCTGATTTTAGAATAAAAAAGAGTTATTCACGTTCTGATTTTTTCACGTTTTAAAACTTATCATGTCTATCATATACTTATCACGTTCTGATTTTTTTTTCACTTATCATGTTTCTGTTTGGTTGCAGTCATGGATGGTTGAGATGAAGCAGACATCACATGATGAATTTCCAGTTCAAAGGGTGGTGAGGAAGGTGTACACTGTCAAAAATAATAAGAAGAAGGAAGAAGATGAGATATCAGAGAATCTTCCACTCTTTGAGATGAAGGAATCTGTTAAGGTTGAGAAGAAGGAATCTGTTAAGGTTGAGAAGAAGAACACTTCCAAGAAAAAGAAGATACATGGTTTTAGCTATGACGATGTTGAAGATATTACTACCCAAGTTCAGAAGGCTAAATTGAAAATAGCTTCCAGTTCTGAAGAGACTTGGTCGAACCAGGAGGATCAGTTGGCTAGTTAAAAACTTGAGGTGACACTAAAAAGCCTTGGAGATGCTTTAACAAAGTTTGATGAACCTGGACCTTCAAAGCAGCCAAGACGCATCCCACAATTGGCTGAATCGCAGAAGTATCCTTACCTTGGTAACTCAATAGTCAAGCGGATCATTACAGAGGGTGATACTGTGTTATGTGATCATCTTAAGCCTGCAGATGATGAGAAACATCAGAGACTTATGGATTTTCTCAGCCTTGATAAGTATACTTCAACAACTCTGAATTGTTTATAAAAGTTACTATCATTATCTATATATGTACTAACTCATTTTTTCATTCACAGGGAGGAACCACTTAGCACCAGCAACGCAGCTGTGAGATTCTATGGGAAAATTATGACTCCAAGGAAACATTGGCCAAGCAATGACTATGGATGGTTGACAGACCATGTAAGTAAATTTTTTCTTATTTTTGTACAACTGATTTAATGACTATTGTTATGTTCCTTATTTTAGTTATTATTTTTTTTTGAATGTAGCACATGGGTTGTGCAATGGCTATGTTCCGGAGAAGATATATGCGTGAGACTTGTCCCAAACAACGCATTGCCTTCTTAGATCAAGATCTGATCACAACATTGCGGAATGACTACAAACAGTTTGATATGGGGCCTAAGAATTTCGTGTTTAGGGATTCCTATGTGAAACACGTTTATGGTGAATTTCCTGAGGAGTCAGCTACGCACAAGAAGTGGTGGATTGATGTGGATAACTTATACGCTTGTCTCTTTGTCAATGAAAACCATTGGGTGGCTTTGGATATTGACTTGCCGGGTAATAAGATTCACATCTATGATAGCATCCCAAACATGGTGAGTGATGATCAAATGGCTCTTGAATGTTTGTTTTTAAGGCGAATGATCCCAGCGATGTTAAGTGACATGATTCCTGAGACGATCCGTAAGAAGAGTAAACGTATGTTGGAATTGAGAAGGGTGAAGAAGAATGTCCCTCGAAATGAAAATCCGGGTGATTGTGGTATGTACGCTCTAAAATATATTGAATGTTTAGCTCTTGGGAAAGCATTTGATGGACTTTGCGATGAGAACATGTTGTCTCTTCGGATTAAGCTTGCAGCGGAGTTATATGATGAAGTCGGAGAACTAGCCATACCACCTAATATGTTTGATTCATATCCTAGAGCTAAAGATATTAAAATCCCTTCCCTCGTTGATGAGTCCTTGTAGACTATTGTGTGTCATTGTTTCTTTTTTGTTATTAACGTTCTTGTCTTTGCATGTGATAAACTACGTTCTTGTCTTCGCATGTAATAAACTACGTTCTTGTCTTTTTTACCAAATATGTCTTTGCATGTCTTTGTTAGTAACATGAATATAATATGAACTGTGAATATAATATAAACTCACTACATTAGTGGACACACTACATTATGCAAGTTTATCATATACTATTGCTTTTAGGATTAGTGGACACACGTGAATATAATATGAACTTACTACATTATGCAAGTTTATCATATACCACGAGTATACATAATGATTATATAATTTTAAATTTAAACGTGCATAATGATTAAATTTTCAGAATAATTATCTAATGTTTTTAGGATTACTTGTCGTACACTTGTAATCATAATATGAACGAACTACATTGTAATGACAATATTTAAAAGAAAAAGAGTTCTATATCAATACATGTCTTACAATTTAAAAAGAACAAGAGAATATAAAATAACTTGGATGAAATAACTAGGAATTTATAGAGTACATGTCTTACGGTTGTGTCTTACTTGGTTGCAATTACCGCATGTGTATAGTTTTCTTGGTTTCTTCTTTTCCATTGCAATCTCCAATGCGAATTTAATTCTTGAATTTTTTGGCCTATCTGGTTGTTGTTTAGGGATCGGTGCTGAACATACCTTCGTTATAACATGTCCTGGAACAGATTTATCAAACTCCCTTGGCATGATGGCATTCGCGTAGGAAGTGTACACATAATTTTTTCGATAATAAGGATGACTCATTGATATGCGAGAGATGTTTCTGTATTCACCGGCCGCAATTTCGTGTGCACAAGGGAGCTTCTCAAAGTCAAACCTGCGACACGTACACTTTTTATCTCTCAAATTGACAACATGCAGAGATGTTCCACTTGTTACTTGTACTTGGTGTTCGTCGATATCTTGGACAGTAAGTAACTTAGCATAATCCACACGACCCTATAAAATATAAAATACGATGCCACATTATATTTGAAACATAAATAACCAACATCAACATTTGCTAAGAAAGGATAAAAGAATAAACCTGGAGAATTTTCTCTACACCACGTGACAAAACTGTGGTCATCTTCAATGCATCACTCCTCCTATCTGAAAACCACCTAGTCATCATGGACCTTATTTCTTCCAATAGTTGTACAATAGGATAACTCCTAGCATGTGACATGACATTATTCATTGATTCTGCAATGTTGCTTGTAAGAAAGTTGTACCTATCACCTGGGAAATGTACACGAGTCCACATACGCACATCAGCCCTTACGAGGTACTCATGTAGTGTTGGATTCATGGCTTCTATCTGATCAAATGTGGTTTGAAAGTCGATAAGTCTACAAGCATTCACCGCCTTTTTAACCAAAGCAAATTCTGCTCGACCTTTAAACCGGACCAAAATATTTTTGTACATATGGTATGTACATATTCCCCTACTAGACTTCGGATAGACCTTTTTAATAGCTTTCCCAATGGATTGATGCCTATCAGAAATAATGGAAAGGCTTTCATCATCTGGTATCACACAGCTGAGTTGCTTGAAAAACCATTCCCATGATTCATCATTCTCTATATCAACCACGGCGAAAGCAATTGGAAAAATCTGAAAATTAGCATCTTGAGCTGTTGCTGTCAGAAGTGTCCCTAAGTATTTTCCTTGTAAAAAAGTACCATCCACAACAACCACTTTCCTCAAGAATGGAAATCCCTGTATGTTTGCACCAAATGCTAGAAAACAGTACTTAAATCTTTGAGCGTCATCAACTTCAAGCTGTGTAAATGTTCCAGGATTTGCCCTTTTTATCATATACAAATATGTAGGCAGCTGCTCATAACCACTCTCTGGACTACCCCTGACCAACTCGCGAGCATGCCTTAGCGTTCGATATGCCTTCCAATAATCCATCTATCAAAAACAATATTATTTTAAATTGTTGTGAAAATAAATAAACAGTATAATGGTAAATAGAACTGGAAGGAATAATTTGACCTTGATATGAAAACGTTTATTCAACGCTTCAGCAACATGCATTGGCAGTACCTTGGGACCAACTCCACCAACAAAATCTTTGTACAACTCTCCTAGAATATGATGATCTGCTTGTCGGGCACGCATAGAACACTCTGTTACTGAACATGTATGTGCTGAAATAAACACACGGACCTCAAACTATGGAAAGTGATTTATTGTTGCAGCTCTTACCCTCCACTTGCATCCTTTAACCCAACACTTGACAATCAATAGTGTTGGTCTCGATTTGTAAACAAAATAATCAAACCTTTGTACCAAGGTTAGTATCTTCAACCGTGTTTCTAGGTGTTCCTTTGTATCATACATTTGCCCAACAGCCAAATTCACAGAAGACAAGTCTACCTTTGAGACATCAACAGGTTCCTTATTTTCTTCAATATAAAAAGATGAACTCCTGTTCTTCATTGGCAATTTATGATCCTCTTATTCTGGTGGAATTCCATAAATGGTAAAATTCTCATCATCAGAATCTGTTCCGTCAGAATCATCACAATAATCAAATCTACTATCATCTTCATCGATCTCTTCTTCATTTGTGTCGATGGACATATCAAGATACTCTTCTCCAACCTGATCATTTTCATCTCTTCCTCGTTTCTTACCTTTGTGATTCAAATCAGTCTGTATTTTCTTCTTCACTTCAACACAAAGTCGACCTGTAACCCTTTCCAATTGTCCCAGAAAAGTGTGCAAGTGACGAGAATTATCGATAATAACTGGTGGTGTATCACTGGGTAAATCCTGCAATAACCTCTTCGAGATCTTGTAACTCAAGACAACATCAAATACCTTGTTATCCAGCCTGTAATCCTCATATACCATTTCAATGCAATCATCAACTCTGCTTTGATCGTTACATTGTAGAATTCGTGAACCCCTTTCATTATCAATAACAAACAACCATTTGTTGTTGTCAAAGATCCAATTACCACAAACGAGAATCACATGCTTCATATTCTCTTGGTTGTGTAACAATCACTCTAAAACGTGAAGGAAGGGATGGAAAAAAAACCACCTTCAAAGGAAAATAATAGAGAAGTCGATTATGAACCCCAAAAGGAAAGAAAGCATAATTATATCCATATTGGAGAGGAGGAAGAAGGAATTTATGGAAAAAATAAGATGAACCCAAAAAAGAAAAAAAATTTCAGTCGATATAGGGGGAGGGGAGGCACGATACAAAAGAGAAAAAATAAGGTAAACCCTAGATTCTCGCCATATATGGCAACTGCTACAAAAGTCTGTCGCTTAACTTTAAAAAAAATCTGTCACAAAAGGCACTAATAAATCTGTCATTACCCCTGAAAAAAATCTGCTGTCACTATATCAACATAAAACAAATCTGTTATCATTGTATTTATATATAATAAATCTGTTATCAAGCAGCAGATTTTTTTAGTAGGAAAAAACAACTGTCATAACATAAGAAAATCTGCCATAACGTATATTGTGCATGTGGGTCAATATAGCAATTTTAAAAAGACTTTCGAAAATCTGTTATCAAACAACAGATTTTTCCTTCAATCCAAAAATCAGTCATAACTTACAAAAAATCTGTCACCACTATATGTCAAACTAGCAATTAATTTTACGTTTATAAATCTGTCGCAATGTGACAGATTTTTTAAGTGAAAAATAAAACTGTTACAACAATCATAAAAAATCTGCCACAAAATTCTTAGAAAATTGACTAAAACAATGAAAATCTGTCATAACTTTATAAATAAGTCTGTCGCGTTAAGAAAATCTGTTGTTCACAAAAAAACTGTCGTTACACACTTCAAATAAATCTGCCATAAAAAACAAATCTGCCGTCAAACTTTACAAATTAATCTGCCATCTAAAATAAGTCTGCCAAAGAAAAACTGCCATCAACAATAAATCTGCCACTTACAAATTAATCTGCCATTACTTGTATGGCAGACTTTTATAAAAAAAAAAAAACGAAATTGCAGGAATTTTTAACCAAGGGTAATATTGACTTTTTTTTCCTAACAAAGCAAAAAAGGGTATTTTCGGTATGAAACTAACCCAATTGACCCTTAAATTTTAGGAGCTAATCTAGCAATTAACTGCTCAATTTGGGTCAAACTAGAGATTTTTATTTTAATTTTCAGAGGATAGATAAGTGTCTTATTTTGTTTAGATAGAATCAGTTCAGATTACCTATATTAGACACTTTAAACCAAACAATGATCTATTGGAATTTGCCAATTTGGAAACAAAAAAAATATTGTTTAAGAGATTAGATTAGTTAAAAAGCCAAAATTTTGGTCATTGTTTCGCTCGATGCGCTTAGTTTAGATGTCACTCCATGTTTGATGTGTCGAAAGTTAGGACACCAACCAGAAAAATAATATTGTGTTCCGCAACTATATAATATACAAGTACATAATGGTAAGTTTATGGGTGGACCGTTTTGGGAGCATGTTTTAAGATTCAAGTAACAAAGCCCATGAGAAGGTCTTTTTTGTTACGAGGCAGTCAAGAAGCAGACTCGAGTCGAACTGATGCAAATCGCTTAGTCCTTTGTAGTTATTTTCCAACGAAGCTGTTTTGTTTTGAGAGTCTTATGTAATTTGGAAGCTTAAACTTAATTGTTCTTGGATAATGATGTCCTCATGAATCCCCGAACAGTTTCTTGATGTTGTAAAACTGGTATTGTCATTATTGATTGTAACATGCCTAATAGAAACTACTAGGCTAAATATGACCTGTTTAATACAATTTTTTTAGATATTGATACTTTTTGGCTCCTTAATTACCTGTTTATCAAGGATAAAATAAAAGCCCTTGCAAAGTTTAAGTTATAAGAAAATCCACGATTCTATGTGAAGTTTTTTGTCAATATCATCAAACTAATTTTTATGATTCGAAGTTAAATCAATAGAATCTAAACATATGAAACAGAAAAAAAATATAAAAAAGTTTGGGCTATAAAAACAATAAAGACGTAACAAGGCTTTAGAGACAAAAGCAAATTTCAGGAGATTACTGGCAACAGAGACACGAAAAAAGAACCCGAATTGAATCGGGTCAAGTCATAAGCTGCAAAGCGGATCCCTAATATTAATATATGCACAGAAAATTATTAGACAGATTCCCCAATTGTTTTTTTTTACGGGGATGTCCCAGTACTTGTGCAAGCAAAATCATACATAGCCTCTTTGTCAAAACAAAAACGAAATTATCAGAACCAAACAAAACATAAACGAATCACAAATCACAAATGGAGAAGACAGAAACGGCGGAGAAGAAAGTGAGATAAGTCAAAACTGTTATGTTGTCCTTAAGAAAGCTGTGTGATACAGAAGCTTTATATATAAAACTCACAAGTAAACCCTAATTATGTTTGTAGATCTTTTGGGCTTTATCGAAATTTATGGGCTTTAGCTTATATGGTTTATTGGGCTTTTACAAGTTTCGGTTACACTCTCAAAAAGAAACGTAGCATATGTGTCTCGTTTTGAATTCTATAACTATGTCACCTAATTAACCCTTATTATATGGTTTATTGGGCTTTTACAAGTTTAGCCTAATTAAACCTAGATTTGAATTCTATAAGACGATAACTATGTCACCTTTTTCATAACACTACCAAGATTTCAAAACTCTTTTACAAGTTTAGCCTAGTAAACTGTTGTAACTCTGCCACATCTACACTGATAACTCTATTCTAAAAAATAAGTCTGTTTCTGACATATAAATTTATCATGCCCCCTTTACTCTATTGTAACTACATTTAAGTCTACCAAAATTCTTTGTCACCTCTTATTACTCTATTATTACCACTAAGAAAAAGTATACCTTCGAAAATTCTATTGGAAAAAACTCTACCAAAATTTATTAACTATTTTAGCCGATTGTTTTACCACCACTATATACAGTATAACTATCCCAAAGAAGTATATCATTCTTGCGTAATTATATGATATATCACATAAATCCACCACAATCAAGTAAGTTTATCATTACCCTTCGGTAGTCTTATGCTTGCGCAGAACATATTCCCTCTAAAAATAGCTGATTCTTATACTCTCTCTCTTATAATAATGACATGTTTCGTAACTTCGTTTTTCTTACGACACTTTTAAAAAGGCTACCTGACCATTAAAAAACAACATCTTCCTATGCTCCTAAACGTTTCCTTAAAAAAAAATATATATTATTTTAATTATATATATATATATATTTATTATTTTTCGTTAATAGCATCCATTAAAAAAGTACACCTGTATGAGCAACGTTTCTGGAAACAATCCAAAAAAGGATTCTTTTCTTTTTCCATTTTTTCTTATTATTATATTATTTTTTTCAGCAAACTCTCTTAATTAGTATCTGCTAGTAGAGATGCCCTCAATAGTCTTCCCTAAATCGCATCCTATAAATTTTGTATCATTAATCTTTTTTTTTTTTTTTTTTAAATTATTTGACAGCAATCATATCACGTGTACAATATTTTAGTTCCTTAATTATTGAACCACAGGGCCAGCTGTAAACTTCATTATTATATGAACTAGACGTATCTTGTTGACTAAATAATAATAAATAGATTTTCATTTTATTTTAATATTTATTAAGAAAAATATATGTAGTTTTTGTTTTAATAAATATTTGATTAATATTTAGATTCTATAATTTTAAATTTGTGTTTGGTAACGGTAAAAATTGAGGTAACACCTCTGGTTAACTTATTTAATATCAAACTAAAATGTTTTGTGTATTTTACTATAGCAACCATCAAAACTATATAATCATATTTATGTAAACTCTAACCAACTTATGAATACTAATTTTTAAAAAAATTATTTTAAGTATATTTTTTTGGATATTACAAATAATAACTTCAAGTTTTGATGTTTATTCGAATGGCAAAATTTAAGTATGTAAATCATATAAATAAAATATTATTTTACCAAATGTACTTCTAAATTAATAATAAGGGATATAAAATAAAATAATATGTTTCATCCCCTTGATATAATATTAAAATTAAGTTTTTAAAAATTGAAAAAAAATACTCAGTTTAGGTTAACTGTCACATGGTCAACTATATTTAATAATTTAACCAAATCATTGATCACCTAACTTTTTAACTAAATAATAGTAATGTAAAATATTTCTTTGTGGATTAACGTGAAAAGTTTTTTTAAAAGTTATGATATAAGTATTAGATCTTTTAGGATTTTTTTTTCTTTCATTTTATTATATTCTTTAATAGATATACATGATTTATTGTAACATCCAGAATCCAATTTTGGTTGGGTGTCGATCGACACCACTAAATTGGTGGTTGTTCGTTTTGTTTAAAAATTGATCGTTTTAGCTAGGTTTAGCTTGGGAAACCCTAAGTCTCGTTTTAAAGGCACGAGCAGCCTATTTTCTGAAGGGGGAGGGGGTTTGTCGCTTCAAAAAGGGAAAGAGAAAGAGAAAGAGAGATTATGAGTTTGATACTAAGAGCAACGGGAGCTTTGAGGAGGGTTAGGAGAAAGAGAAAGAAGATCCATCATCTATATGTGAGTGGGGATGTGATTACTTGGTGGTGGATTAGGAGAGTCAAGGAGGCTTTCTTATAGTTGTTATCCAGGTAAGTCGTGTCGTTTGACGTTTAATCGATTAGGAAATAGATGGCTGTGAAAGATTAGGGTTTTGCAGCGAAAAGGAGCTTGAAGGAGGTTGCAGATGGGCTGCACGGACTGGTTCGAGATAGCTACTTTGGAGCGTTTGGAGGATGAAACGGAGTTCGATTTGGCAGAAATTTGATGGGGAGCTTCATGGTGCTATAGGATTCGTACCCAACCGTGGGATTGTGAGATTAACGGTTGGTTTGTGTTTTAGTTAAGTGTTTGTATTGTTGTCTGGCATAGACGGTTTTGTGGTAAGGTTGGGGTGTCAAGCGACACCAAGGTGGTGTCGGTCGAAACCACCATGTTGTTTTGTATTTGGGTCCTAGGAGGACAGCTGTAGTTAGGTTTGGATGAGGGGAGATCAGCGGAAGTGATGCCGTGTACGTAGGTGTCGACCGATACTAGGAGAGTGTCGATCGACACCATGTGTGTTGGTTTACAAGTGGTGCGATGGGTGACGTTTGACACCAGGTAGAGGTGTTGTCCGTGGCTGGACAGAATCAAATATTCCAGCGCACCTCTCTTGTTACTCGGTCGCTAAGGGTGGTTGGTTGTGCGACTCAGTAACTAGATGATGTGGGTTTAGTGTATTTGTGGGAGTTTTTGTAAGGAGCGATTTCTACGCCAGTTGTCTCGTCGGAATTATGGGGTTCCGGTGACATCGTTTCCCGTAGATCTTGTGCGAGGATTGAGAATATGGGTGCGGTCATTTCATGTTTATTTAGTATATTATGACCATTCAGATTCTGCAATTATTCAATTGGTTTTAAAAAATCAATGTTAGACATATTATATTATGTAAAAATAAGAATACATTTATAGTTTCTTAAATTTTGTGCTTTTAGTTTAGCTAAAAAAACTTATAAAGTGGGAAACAAAGAGTATAAAATTTGATTTTTGATATTGTTTCTACATTGTTATTAGAAAAATACATTTGATATATAATTTATTAAATATTATAAATTAAAAATTAGAAACAAAAATAATTATAGTTGCTTTTTGATTAGTTAAATATTAGGTACTTAAATGACCACACTCAGTTTTTAATTAATTAACTAATAACCTTATTATTACTAATTTATTCCCACAATTAAAATCTAAACTATCATAAATAATTAATCAACAATTTCATCAAACAAACCAGCAATTAAACCATTATGTAAAACTAGAAATAAACCAAAACAATCAGAATAATAATAAACAAACCAACAATACCAGACTACACCCTAGATCATCTTTTCTTTCTTGTAATGATCATCTTTTCTTTCTTGTAATGGTCACACAGTCACATTTTTTCCTCCCATATACACAATAGAGATGAGTAAATATTGTCATAAATACTTAGTGATGCGATCTTTCCATCTACCAACTATATACAGAAAGCAACTAAGTACACAAACAATAATGAACGATAACAATCAAACCATGGCAATCAGGAAACACAAGCACATTCATGTATGCTAGTCTTGATCAATACTCACCCACAAATATGTGTGTAATCTTATAAAAGCAAGCAAAAACTAACTTTATACGTATACAAAATCTAAAAATACCTTGTAAATATATAAACAAATATTGTATAAAACTTTATTAGTATTTGAGTCGAGTTTTCAAATAATAATTATCATTTAACAGTACTATACAAAATTTATACCTTTTCGAGAAAATGCAGTTCGTGAGTCCTAGACTTTTCTGGTTTAAGTGTATATATACTTTGTTTTTTCAGTGTATATATTTTTCACCAAAATTTAATCAAGTGGGGCCTCCTAATACAGTTAACAGATGTTCTATAAGAAACACAGTTCTCTTCGTCCAAAGAGGAAAACAAGCAAAAGAAAAGAAAAGAAAAGAAAAGAAAAGAAGAGAAGAGAAAGATAAAATATCCGATGGATACAGTGACGGTTGAAACCATTGGTAGAGAGATCATAAAGCCATCAACTCCAACTCCAAATGATCTCCGAACTCTTCAACTCTCTATTATGGATCTCCTAATGCCTCCGGTTTACGCCGTTGCATTTCTTTTCTACACCAAAGATGATTTGATCTCTCAAGAACAAACTTCCCAAACTCTCAAAACTTCCCTATCCAAGACCTTGACAAAATTCCACCCTTTTGCTGGAAGAGTCAATGGAGTCACCATCGACAGTACCGACGAAGGAGCTGTCTTTGTGGACGCACGCGTTGACTGCCCTCTCTCTGACTTTCTGAGATCCCCAGATACCAAATCCCTCCAACAGTTGCTTCCTGTAGATGCCGAGCCCATTCCTACATGGCCATTGCTTCTTGTACAAGCAACCTACTTCAAGTGTGGTGGCATGGCCATTGGAATCTGCATCGCCCATAAGCTCGCCGATGCAGCCTCTCTTTCGACTTTCATCCAATCTTGGGCTGCCACAGCTCGAGGAGAGAGCGACTCGGCGGCCAATCCTGACTTTGATTCCACAAAGCTTTACCCACCAGCAAATGAGGCCATTAAAATTCCAGGGGAGGATCAGCAAGGTAAGAGAACAAGTGTCACGAAGAGATTTGTTTTTGTAGCATCTAAGATCGAAGAACTCAGGAACAAAGTCGCTAGTGATGCCGTGCCTCGACCTACGAGGGTCCAGAGTTTGACTTCACTTATATGGAAATGTGTTGTGGCTGCATCGACAGACACAGTTCGTGAGAAAGTTCTGTACCAAGCGAATAACTTGCGGTCCAAGATACCCACCCTTTTGTCGGAAAACCTAATGGGTAACCCCTTGTACTCCACCCTGACCTTGAATGGAAAAGGCATGGAGAGTGTAGAAATTGTTAAGGAACTACAAAAAAGAAACGAGGAGTTATCCCATTTTATTCAACATGAGGAAGGGTCATCAGGTTTGACAATAAGTTTGAAATTGCTTGGTGCAATGGCGGATACCAAGTTTAGCTACGAGCTTTATGACATGCACGTTGTCAGCAGCTGGTGCAAGATTCCTCTTTATAAGGCTTGCTTTGGGTGGGGACTTCCGGTTTGGGTCACTGGAAATGTTTCTCCAATTCTAGACAATGTGACCGTGTTAATCGACTCTAAGGACGGACAAGGAGTTGAAGCATGGGTAACACTGCCTCAAGAGGAGATGTTACTGTTCGAGCAGAGCACAGAACTGCTTGACTTTGCATCCCCAAATCCAAGTGTGTTAATCTAAATCTTTTGAGTCATAATGACAAAAGATGTCTATTTCGTATCTTATTGTTACTGTGCTGGTGATGGTTGGTAAGGTTTCTTTAAAATGTTCTCTATAAGATGTGACTTTTCTTTTTACATGTTTCAATATATAATAAATAAATCCGATTGCTTGAATCTCATTCAGATTGCATGGATCACCCAAGATAACGAAATGCTTATAGTCAACAATTGGGGCCTTTAAATGTTTGTTTGCTTCTAGGCTATTGACTTCAACGTAAGATCTACATGTGTCTAATTAATTAAGTTGATCATCCTCTTGCAAGATTTCAGTATGTGGATGCAAGATTTGCGTTTGTTAATCGAGTTTAAAAAATACAGTAGTGGTATGGTCATGAAGGGCTTATTAATTAGTAACATGGAATCAAAAGCTGGAACGAAGCTAGATCAAATTAAATAAGCCGAAAACGAAACAAGTGTATAAAGATGATTCCCTGATTACCTCTGACATTAGTTGGAAAGCATTCCAAACTCGAGATAGACGGTGTGGTAGCCGTTCGCAGAGAAGTCCACTCTAAAACACTTTGGTGCGTTTCTACCGAGGCTGACCGGATCAGCCGAAGGGTTTATCGAAAAAAAAATGATCAAGTTGAATATTATAACGTCAAAAATCGTATAATAAAGTTCATGTTGTACTATAATCAACTACATGATAACACTTAAATAAACGATGGTTTGCTTCTCGATAATTTGGTAGGATAAAATTCTCATGCATTTAAGTTTTTTTTTTCATTTTTTTTTCATGCATAATCATGGCCAAAATTATACAGTTATAAAAAACAAAAACTACAAATTCTTTAACTATGAACATAACTACAAAATCTTAAACTATAAATAACTGAACTATTAATGTAGATATTTGCTTAGATAGACATCAAAACCATATCAATTATTTTATTGGACGAAGACTTTGGGTCATGATCAAATACTACAATTATTGGAGATTCATAAACAAATATAGGATTACCATATGACCAAACTTATGTATTATTACTTGAGAGTCATATATGATCAACTATTCCAATTATTGGACATGCATAAACAGATGGTGATGATTACGACGCGACATCAACTAATATTAACAATTACTAGATGTACACCCGCACGCATTATTTATATCTATATATATACATTTATTGCAATACTTTCTTTGTTTTTTATATTTTCATATTTGAAAGATTCAAAATTATATATTAACAAACAAAACTAAGCTTTTTTTGTGAGAAAACAAAGAATACTAAATTTTCTTTAAAGCTAAATCTTACTCTAAAGTGATTTTTATAGACGAAAACTATTAGCATATTTTTTTAGGAAGTAAAATAATTATACCATTTGCACATTTTATTGGTAGATAAAAACATTTAAACATCCTATAATTCTTGTCTAAAACTTAAGTATTTAGATATATTTATATTTAAGCTTCTCAACTAAATACTATGGGACTCCCAAATTTTATCAAAAAGATTTTTATGCAACTTGGTTAATTCTTTAATGGTTACGATTTAGATAGACAGCTTCCCTTCCTTTTAGCTATTCAATTTTTTGAATATAACTTTAAAATTTAATTTAATATTATTTTTCTTTTCTCTCTTATTTTCCTCAACAAACATTATATCATTGATTTAACTATCTTTCATTTGATAGTGAACAAAACTCCGATCTTTTTCATATAGAAAATTTTATTTCTCTAAGATCTCACTTTCATGAATTTCTCTACAATGTTAACCAAATTCCTAGTAACTTCTACAACCCTTCAAATTGCTGAGAAAATTTTAGCGCCTAAACCATATGTTCATATTTTCATGGTTTATCGTAAGAGGATGAAATAAATCTTTGGTTTTACTCTCGATACATTTTTATTTTTTGGTGATGCATCTACTTACTTAAAGAATACATCAACATGTTCTAACTTCTAAGTCTCTCTAGATTTCTTATATAAATATTAAAATTGTTTGTGATATAAAAAAGAATAAAATACATAGAAGATGTTTCAAATTACTCTTTAATTTTAATTATGTTTGCTTTTAATTTAGGAAATTTTAATTTGGTTGACATGTGACACTCTCTCCACTGTTGATGTGTCATTCATATGGAGAGATTTGAGCAACTTTCATAATATAGATTAGATGTATAGATAATTTTTGGGTTCACTTTCTTATTGATCCCCTCATAATTTAAATGTCAACACAAAAAATATTTAATTTATATTTGTCTCTAAAATAATTGGTACACCCAAAATTAAGCGGAGAATAATCGGATTAGACGGATTATAATCGAACTAGACAAACATAATTAGATGGAAATTAATCATTAATAAGTTAGACAAAATAATAGATCTAGCAATTGTACGGGATATAATTGGTGTTAGGCGGAAATTTTTAAAACAGTAAACTTAACGACAAAACATAATATCTGTATTGTTGTAATGGAACACGATCGGAGTACTCCAGAACCTTTATCAAGGTTGCTTAATCATTAAAAGAATAATTTTAAAACAATTATTTATTATTTATCAAATTTTAGTAAATTATTTAATAATCCAAAATAACAAAACAATTGTTTCAATTACTTATATTACAATAAAAAGAAAACAAAAATATTTTACATAATTTGGAAACATTAAACATAAATATTTGTTATATACAATATTTTACTTGTAGAACAATCTAAAAATGCATCCTTCCAACGGTAAATCCTAATTTTGGGTGCTTAAGAATTAATTTTGTGTACAAGTGTTTTGAATTTAAACTTGACACACACTCTGGAAAGTGATTCAACAATGGAAAACTAGAATGTAGACAAGGAAAGGGACATTGAAAGGAAATGAAAAAAGCTAAGCTAGAAAAGCTTCAAACTCAGGCTTGGAATGATCTTGATACAAAGCTTCTGTGATGCATTTCTCCTTATCGCCAAGCATCTTGGAAATATTTTGAAGCTGAGAAATTCTCCATTCGTAGCTCTCTTTGTTCTGCCAGTGTTGAAGTTGGTTCGGAGCTCATCTACTACCAAAACATGAAACTTTAAAACCAGAACCTGCATTTTAAACCATAACCTGCAGATTTTGAAAAATCAGAACCTGCAAATGATCCATTTAGTCACACTAAAACAGACAATTTTTTGTGTATACAATGCCAACAATTTCTACATACGAACCATCTTAACGACAACAACACAATGATTTACTCAGCAAAAACTCAACTATCTCAGTCTATGTCTACTATATTTATCAAAGTTAGAAACGATTTGTAGAAGAGACTGTAAAATTACCTTGGTCAGTAGTTGTATGATAAGGAAGCTACAAACAGAATGAGGTCTGACCTGTAGCTACTTCTTTTTCATTCTTTGATCACTTGGCGGAGCTGACTATGAGTACGAGATGCATAAAAAAATGGTAGGAAAACCTCCTCCTCCTCCATATCCCTCTGATGCTGTAAATTGGCATTTTAGTCGGACACAACGGCAACGGACCTTGGCACAGAGAGAAGCCGCAGCGAAGAAGAAGAAGAAGAAGAAGTTGATTTGTCGTGCACCTATGTCTTCTTCGGGTACTGGAAATCATATGACTGCAGAGAAAGAGGTAAGAAGACGAAGAAGAAGCAGCTAATCTAGTAGAAGAAGTAACAGAGAGGTGAAGAAGAACCTGACGGATCAATTGTGCGGTGGAGATTTTCCGGCGAAGAGAGGTCGATGATCGGAAGTGGAAGCGACGTTTTCCATTCTCTCTGTTTCCAAATTGATTTTGGTCCTGATCGTTCTTATCTTAAAAATCATGTGTCCCAAATCTGAAGGAAACAAACAAACAAAAAAACTCAAAGATCACAAAACTCTAAATCGAAATCGAATTAGATCGAACAAAAAAGAGGAAGGAATCGAAGAGGAAGATCACGTACTGGATTTGAGGTGAATCGAAATGGAAACTTTTTTTTTTTTGGTCTTTTTTCTATTTACTCAACAATAATTTGACACGTAGCGTTGCTTCCGCTTCTTCCTTCAGCAACATTTCTTTGAACAGTGAGATTAATTCTAAGTTTTTGATTTATTTTTAACCCATAAAAACATTGAGCAATCCTGTTAGTAACGCCACTGGAGATGACACCAAATGTTATCCTTCTAAAATTTTGTTACCATAGTGCAATATTATACCGCAAATAGTTCAATTCTCTAGCTTTTGCTGATTTTCAATACCAAGTGCGAACATTTATTTAATTTTAAACAAATCTTGACAAACTTCGAATCGAGATAGATCATAGAGTTATCCTCAATTCGAATATGAAACTTATGGTATCATTATCTCCAAATCAATTGATGGGAGAGATGTTCATATGAATGCCATTGGGGAAAGAAACTAGTGGTGTACGAGTGGCCTCGCTGTCATGTGCCATCGAGAAGTCGTAGTTGATGACGAGATGGTGAAGAAACATTGCAATCTGAAGCCTTGCAAATTCTGCACCAGGACACAATCTCATTCCACCTCCAAATACCATGAACGACTTAGAAAAATTGACCAGCTGTTTGCCCTGTTTCAAATTTTTCCTCAATTTTTACATTCTTCGGATGATATTTTTGATTAGATATCGACAATGCTTTACATAGACTAGAATCAGTATATACCTCCCATCTCCAAGGATTAAACTCGTAAGGGTTCTCATATACCGCAGGATCATAATGCCTTAGTGAAGTTGCAACAAACACCATCCAACCCTTTGGAATCGTATATCCTGTTACCAGTTTTCGCACCACAAAACGTTCAATTTAGAAAATATTTTCAGAAAGTGGCCGTGTTTAAGTATTTTAATAGTAATACTTGCCTTGGATTTCAACATCTCTTAAAGTCTTCCTAAACATTACAGGAGCCAGATTTACCAGTCTAAGAGACTCATTAATCACCTGCATTGCAACATAGGCTTCGTTTTTAATCTCTTCCTCATATTATAATTGAAATTACTAAAAGATATCTAAAAGTTACCATGTTGGTGAATGTCATGTCGTTTTTGTACTCTTCCCAGCTCACTTCAGATTTCTTATCAACTCTGTTTTGAAGGATAGCATTATGCTCTCTCTGCCATATTATAAGCATATAATGTCAAATCCATGCTTCTCTTGTTTTCTTTTAATAAGTGAAAACTTGTTAGCTATGTATTACCTTCAACTCTAAGAGAACTTTAGGGTTTTTTGTAATGTACTTTACTGCCATGGACATGACCACAGAAGTAGTATCTTTAGCGGCGATCGGAATAGCATAGGTTTGGAAAATAACGTATTTGTCATCTAAAACGACATCTTCTATTATCGTATTGAGGATATCGTCATGCTTCTCTCCCGTTTCTTTCCTTGATGAGAGAACACTTTTTATCACCTTCATTGCGTCTCTGCTTGCCTGTATGCAGTTAATAGAGACATTTTTAGACTTTTAGCGTCAAAATGTGTTGAACAAATAAAAAAAGGCGTAAAATGTTAAACACATTTAAAACAAAATTTCTAGAATAGTAAGTCTTGTTACAAAATAGAATACATTAAATGTATTAATCTTAACTGATTGCATTTTTAATCAATACAATAAAATAAACGGAGTTTCTCTCCTATGATGATACATCAGATTTTTGGAGTAAGCAGAAGGTGACACATAAGTTAAAATGTGTAACAAATAGAATTATAACAATTAATAACATCAGATTTGACTAATCACTTAAAAATCAATATATTTTTTTTTCAACTGTAATTTGATATATAAAAAATAAAGCCTAAGATGTTATTAAAGGTTTCACGGGTTTAAACGCAACATTTGTGGTTGCGAGAGTTTATGGAAACATGCTTTTAAGGTTTCAAGCGGTATTAGAATTTTTAAATGAATGATTTAACTGTTGAAATATGTCTATCAGAAAATTTAAGATTGATTGATTAGTGGGTACGGCGTAGACTAAGCAACATGTCAAACTAAATGTAATATATAATTATAAAAAACTTTAAAACACCAAAAAATAAAATAATAAAATTGAATATAATTATAATGAATAAATAAAATATTAAATAATAACTAATAGTGAGACTTCATATTTTCTAAACATGATAAGATGATATGATTATTTTTAGTGACTAAATTGTTTTTGCGAACCAACTAATATATTTCGAAATTTTATAAATTTAGAAAATATCATGATTATGATGTTATTAATTTATTAAAGTTTTACTGTATAAAAGATATTCTAAAAAACAAAGACAAATTACTTACCATACAGGATCTGTACAACGATTTCCAGGAAGAAAGACTAAAGAATGACTGATACCAATCAAGATTGAAGGCCATGAAGATGTTCTTCAGATTTTCTGCAGCCTCTGCTCCGAGGGTACTTATCAACTTTGGAATCAAGTGCTTTATTATCAACTACAAACGTAGCAATTAACAAAAGTATTGTTAAATAATTTTAATTCATCAATACCAAAAATAATAATAATAAAGAACTGATCTACATACGTTTCCAGCTGCCTCCTTAATATCGAAGCTCCCCACGCTAGCCTTTGATCTAAGACCCTCGCAGGTTCCTCGGTCGATGTTTCCTAGCAACTTCTTCTTCAAACCGTCAGGGCCAAAAAAGTTCAGAGTGATTTGTTTGAAATGCTTGTGGGTCTTCCCATGATTGATAATTGCTTCATCTTTTCCTAAGACTTTGCCAAACGCACCCGGAAGGCTAAATATGAAAGCCGTGTTCTCTTGCCGAAAAACCTCAACCATTACATCAGGATCTGTCACTACCACGGTGTTGGATCCAAAAACATTGGTCCGAAATATTGTCCCGTACCTAAAACGTTCACAAGGTTACAAACATATATTTGCAGATATACTTAAAAGTATTCTAACATTTTACCTGGACATCCTCTTGGTTATAAAGGGTGAGGCCTCGTTGAATCCATAGGATTTAAAGAAGTCTAGTGTCTCTCCGATGATCGGGAAACCCATGGATCCCGGAGGTAACTTGCCATTGCACTTGGGGTTCGACCATCGGTACAGCCATCTGCTGATCACTACAACAACTAAAGCTGTAACACATATTGAAACGTTCCAAATGATGTCCATTTTAGTGTGCCTTTGAAGTTTGAAGTGTTATTAGTTCGGATCTTTAGCGTCTATATATATAGAGAAGAAGAAAATAAGTGCAACAGAGTTTTTATTGTGTCTTTATGATTTTTCAACATCCTTCTGCATATATAGTTTTTTTATATGGTCAGCCTCAGGCCATAACGTTCTATCGATTTGTTTAAATATTAGATGATGTTTGGCGTTTACCTCAAAAATGAATTTTCTATTACAAAATTAAATTTTTAAACGTGGTTATGCGGAATTTTAAAAGAATATAAGTTCATTGAAATCAGTGATTTAAACAATTCATTTGAAGTACGGAGCATATTATAGAGTCGCAAAAAACATTTTTAATAGTTTTTAAAAATAAAAATACTTTAAATAAAATAAAATAAAATTTCATGATGGTTAATTCAAACAAAAAAAAATGGTTTACAAAAAATGTCAATAAAACTAGTTTGGTGTAAAAGGTTTTCTTCCCTTTATTCATCCGAAGCTAAAGCCCTTGTATACTCATACAATTAAACCTAAATACTTACATATATTACACAACTAGACATATACAATATGAATATTACATATACACATATATCTCTCAGTACCTCTCTCAAGTTGGAGTATGAAGATCACAAATACCCAACTTGCCAAAAAACTCATCAAAACTCTTTGCGACCAAGTACTTTAGTAAGAATATCAGCGCTGTTCTCGAGTAGAAACATATTAAGGATCATAACACCACGAACGATCTCATCACGAATAAAATGACAATCAGTCTCAATATGCTTCGTACGTTCATTAAACACCGGATTCATACTAATATGAATAGCCGACTGATTGTCACAATCAAGTGGGATCGGATAAGAAAAATCAACTCCAAGAAACATAAGAAGCTCCCGTAACCACAGAAGTTCACACACTGTTTCCGCCATCGAACGATATTCAGCCTCAGCCAAAGAACGCGAAACCACATCTTGTTTCTGTGTCCGCCAGGAAACCGGAGATCCACCAAGCTGAATGAACCAGGCCGTGAGCGAGCGACGACTAAGTGAGCAACCAGCATAATCGGAGTCAAACCAAGCCGTAATATGTAGGTCTGTTGCAGCACGCAAGAGAATACCTTGTCCCGGATTATTCTTCAAATAGCGAACCACACGAAGCACAACTTCCCAATGAAGCTCTTGTGGAGCATGCATAAATTGCGAAAGCATATGAATAGCATAAGAGATATATGGTCGAGTCACACTTAGATAAATAAGTCGGCCCACTAATCGACGATACATGAAAGGATCTGGAAGAACTGCCCCACCAGCTCGCACAAGATGATGGTCCTTCTCAAGAGGATGAGATACTGGTTTAGCGCAAAGCAAACCTGAGTCAGAAATGATATCAAGCGTATACTTCCGTTGACACAAGTACATGCCTTCGGAATTCGAGCCAATTCAATGCCTAAGAAGTATTTCGAAATACCAAGATCTTTTATATGAAAGCATCAACTTAAATATTTCTTGAAACCAGCTATAATCTACGGAAAACTTCCAGTGACAATAAGATCATCAACATACGCAAGAACATGGATCCGTGTAACTGCATCCTCAAAAGTGAAAAGAGAGTAGTCCTTCACACATAGTCCTTCAACGTCGTGGAGAGCTTGGCGAACCAACATCGGGGTGTTTGACGTAAACCATAAAGAGACTTATGTAGACGACATACCTTTGTCTTATCATCGGTTCGAAAACCCGGAGGAAACCGAATATACACTTCATCGTCTAAATCCCCATGTAAGAATGGATTGTGTACATCCATTTGATGAACCTCCCAATCACGAGACATAACCACCTCAAGAAAAGAACGAACTGAAGTCATCTTGCAAACGGGTCCAAATGTCTCATTGTAATCCAAACCTTCTGTTTGATTACTGCCAAGAACAACCAAGCGGGCCTTATATCGTTCAAGCGTCCCATCCAACCGATATTTCAAAGTGAACACCCACTTACAGCGCAAAGCTTTCTTTCATGGAGGAAAAGTCTCAACAGTCCAACTGCCCTGATCCTCAAGAGCATCAACCTCCACAAGGACCGCATTTCGCCAATTTTCATCAAGAAACACTTCAGCATTTGTTTTTGAAATAACGCCGACAGTTATATCCGTGAGAAAGGCTCGATGATGCTATGAAAACTAAGAACAATCCACATAAGAATCGATTGGATACCAAATAGAGTCCGTGAAATCACCATCAAGTTCAACCATTGCCGTGTTAATGACGTAATCGTGAAGTTTAGTTGGGACAAACTTTTGTCGGCAACCTCTGCCCATAAGAATCACTTGTTCAACAACTTGCGACTCCGAAGACTCGTTAGAAGATTCTGTAGGAACCGGAGAATCTGGAACAGAGGACACGAGGTAGACTCGACAACATTATCCGTATGTGGCAGAACAGTCTTAGGCCGAGAAGTCGCAAGTGGCGAAACCACAACCGATGCTAGAGTGTAGGAGGAACAGACTCGAGGAAGTAAAGGGAAAAAGTCATCAAACAATCAGTATCCTCATCAGGCCGAGAAGTCAAAGGTTAAGAAGATACCAGATGTGGCGGGGGCGTACTTGTATGAGATGTGACAGAATATGGAAACTCCGTTACCATGAAGAACATCGCGAGAAACAGAAATCACCCCACTGTCAATATTATAAACTTTCCAACCCTTTTTCCCAAAAGGGTAACCAAGAAAAATTAACTTATTGCTCCGAGAAGCAAATTTATCACCATCCGGCGTTGATCATGAACATAACATAAGCAGCCAAACACCCGAAGGTGATTCATCGGTTAATCAGGTAACCCGCAGTCAGAGCACAAAAACTCCAAAATTCCACAGGTAGAGTGGCTTGGAAACGTAAAGCCCGCACAACGTTTAGTATATGTCGATGTTTGCACTCCACGCGACCGTTCTGTTGGGGTGTCCCAACACAAGAAGTCTCATGAATGATTCCTTTTTCGCGAAAAAAACCACTAAGGGAAAGAAATTCGGATCCATTATCACTCCGAATTGTCTTAATCTTCTTATCAAATTGCCGCTCATCAAGAGAGACAAAGTCACGTAGTGTAGAAGTTGTATGTGATTTAGATGACAACAAATAAAGCCACACGGCCCGTGAATAATCATCAACAATGGTGAGAAAAAATCTTGACCCACAAATTGTCGTAGTCCGATATGGACCCCATATATCACAATGAACTAATTCAAAAAACCGCTGATGTCTTATTAATACTCAAAAGAAAAGAGTCACATGTTTTGTTAGCACGTATACAAATATCACAAGACTTTGAACCAAAACCACTACTACTAGTATTATTATTAGATAACTTCATCATGTCCATAGCTTTAGATGAGGGATGATCTAAACGTTGATGCCACAAATCATCAGTTTGCTGGTTCAAGATTTGTGTCATTGTCGCGACTTTGACTCCTCTAAAAAAATAAAGTCCATTCAATTGGTCACCGGCTCCAATCAACATCTGTGTGATGCGGTCCTGAACAACACAAAGTATATCAGAGATCTGAAAGACACTACCCCTATCTATAGTGAGTTGAAAAACTGATATAAGATGGCACTGAAAACTATCCACAAAGAACACATTCGACAATCGCAACTTAGAACCCAAACACACATTTCCCTTTTTAGTTGCCACAGTAAACCGTCCGTCAGGTAACTTGATATAAACCGAGGGCATATCACTAACTTCAACAAGAAACTCAATGCTTCCCCTCATATGATTAGAAGCCCCTGTATCAATAACCCATGATTCGATAAAATACTTACCCGAGAGTCGCTCACGTGTGTCTGACTTTCTTTCGTTAAGCATCTTCTTCACGGATATCCATTCTTGATCACTTAAGCCAATGATTCCAGAACGATCAGCCTCCGTGATAACCGAATTAGTAGCTGTAGATGATGTGGTAAGTACCACCTGGTTTGCATGCATTGGTTCGACGCTCTTAGATGGCAGAGACAAAACTCCATGGCGTTCAACATGAGAACTACTCGAGCTTCCGCTTGTGTACGTGGAAGCTTCGAGTCGTTCGACCAAGGACGATCACCCCACCACCAAGGATAGCCAATCTTGCGAAAACAGTTGGCAGCAAGATGTCCATTCCGTCCACAACTAGTGAAAACCACAGCTGGATCACGAAACACACTCTGTTGGCGAGAACAAACCAAAGTTTGTACCGCAAAACTCGCACCTTCATTTCGTTCTTCCAGCAAAGGACTCCTTCTCTTGGAATCTTTATCGTGCGTCAACACCTGATATGCCTCATCAAGAGAAGGCAATGGATCAAGAGAGAGAAGAGAGGATTTGACTGCACCAAACAAGGATTCATCTTAACCCATAAGAAACTGGTGAAGCTTATCCTCCTCACGTTCCTTTGAAATCTCTTCCACTGTTTTAGCTCTCTGAAAATCCACAAGACTCGTACACACTTTTGTAAGCTTCCCATAGTATGCTTCCACTGTTGTACCTTTCCGTTAGCAAATGGCAAGCGCTGTTTTGAGTCGTTGAACCCTTTGCCCGTTCTTCACTGAGAAACGCTTTTGTATATGCGTCCACAGATCACAAACAACTTCATGGTGAGACAAGAACTGCTTAAATCTGGTGCCACTGTAAGCTTTATCCACGAAAACACCATGGCGTTATTCGCCCACCAGTCCTCAAGGTCGTCTGAGTCATCACTTGGTTTAAGAATTGATCCATTTGCAAAACCAAACTTCTTTCTTGCTCGAAGAGCAAGACATAGATTCAATGCCCATTCATCATAGTTGGATCCTCGCAATTGTGGCTGCGAGTTGATAGATCTGTGGTTGTCCCTAGATGAGAGATCATAGGGATCAATTCTCCGACACATAGATTCAGGTCGAGTAGACGTCATGGTTGAGGTAGATTTATTAACAGATTCTTCTGTCATTGTCGAGAGAATAAAAAGAGTAAATTGATTAGAATAGATCGAGATACTTAGGTCAAAGAAAGATAGAAAACAGATCAAAGAATATAAAAGAGCTAAAAATCGTAAACCCTAAAATTTTAGGTATTGCTCTGATACCATGTCAAGAAAACTAGTTTGGTGTAAAACGTTTTCTTGCCTTTATTAATCGGAGGCTAAAGCCCTTATATACATACTCATACAACTAAACCTAAGTACTTGCATATATTACACAACTAGACATAGACAATATGAATATTACATATACACATAACCAATGGAAACAAAAAACGAGACTATAAATCATCTTCTTTTTCTACCATGATTTTATGGTCACATCTTTTTTTTTTGTCTACACCCAAGAGCCACTGATGTCGATCGATAGATACCTTCTTGATGTCGATCGACACTACCTCTCGACATCACTACATATGCAATGGTGTCGACCAGTACCTCCACATGGTATGGGTCGGCATACATTTCATCTCCACTCGCGACCAATGACTGGTGTCGATTGACACCCACCTAGTGTTGGTCAAAACATCTGTTTTCGATCTATACTCCATTTGCTGACATAAAGACCACCGAAACACTCTCCAACGACAAGCAACCACAAATTGCATGCACACATAAGGGATCCAACCAACAACAACACTAAACACAAGGAAATCAATCACACATCACAAAAGCACATTAACGCTTAGATAAACCATGGTCATACACTCACCTCTAAAATAAGATAGATATGACAATCCCGACGATTACAAGCAGCAGCAACTCTTCTCTCATGTCTCAAAACCTCTGCTCTACTTCTCTACTGCTTGATCTCACAACCACAACCTCTTTCTTTCTTCTCTAATAACAACGTCATATGTTAAATATGCCAAAAAAAAATAGGATGTCGGTGTTTTAAAAGAAATGTTTAGCGTTTTCCTAAAAAAAAACTAAATTGGGAGCGAATATAAACTAAACCGCAAACCTAAAAAAACTCTTGGTTTCAAGCAACACCCACTTGGTATCGATCGACACCAAGCCCCAAAGTCGGCTCTTTGGATCACATGCGTTAAAAGTTTACTGATTTACCCATTGGTTTTAGTCGGCCAGCAAAGAATGAAACATGGGCAACAATGGTTGTATATAATTTCATTGATTATTTTGTATATACACTTCTATTATTACATATCTTTCTCCGTGAGATTCACCATTCAATAACATTACCTTTTTTACCTCCGAATCCATTCAGATTTCTTGATGATCATCGTTGATCCGTCCATAGTTTTACTGAATCCTCTACGGAATATCATTATCGATCTATAGCCAATCTCTATTATACGGAGTAACGTAACTTAGTATAGTCAAACTCCGGTGAAAAGATAGAGCCAAATGGACTGAACCAATAGATCAAAGACACTTCCCAAAAAATGTAGGCTTAGTTTAATCGAAAATATAAATAGTGTACAAGGACAGTTAAAAACACTATAATCCATGTTTTAAAAATTGCTAGGCGCTAGTCCGGCGGTTGAGGTAGATCTAGCGCCTAGCGAGAAAATCGGAGATTAAACGGGGATTAATTGGGGACTAGTTTTAAGATTATTTTATTGAATAAATAATAAAATATAAATATATAGTATTGAATATATGTATAATTCTATTTATGTTAAAAAAAACATCAAATAAAATTGAAAGCTATAGTTTTGTCTTTAAAATTACGGTAAACACATAAAACCGTAAATTTAAAACAAAACTTTAGGCGGGTGATAATCAAATTAGGTGGGTATAATCGAATTAAATAGGTATAATCAAATAATTGATGCTATGTGGAATCTAATGATTTTATGGGATATAATCAATGGTAGGCACAGATTTTTAAAACAGGAACTACAATTAGCTCTCATAGAGTTTTTTTTTTTTTTTTTTTTTTTGGTGTATAAGTTTTGCAGTAACTAGACAACAAGTCAACCAAATGTTTTTATATGTGTTTAAATTTTATAATAGGTATTATAAATGATAGCGAGGATAACGCATACAAATTAAATATAGTTAAAACAAAACATGATTCATGACATATTAGGCAAAATCAAGATACCATATCATATACCAAGATCCATTCCAAGTCATTACAAATATTTTTACTTCGGATACTAAAATGGAGATGTAATATCATATACCAGAAATAATATTCATATCTGATTCTTCACAATAGTTATACTGTACTAGCTAAACGAAAAAAGATACTTACTCAAATTTGAAGTATCCAAATTGGCTCTGGAAAAAACATATATATATATATATATATATATAAGTATAAGTATAATGTATAAGTTTTATTTTGAAGCATTCAACTGTAGCATTAAATTGATTTTAGTAATTAAGTAATGAATTTGAGTTCGATTATTACTTGTTACACAATACGCGATATTATAAAAGGTTTCTTACATAACCAAGATTTTGTATTTTCTTTTTTTGTGTCACATAACATAACCAAAAAAAAAAAAATTATCTAATATGTAATAGATAGCTCTAAAATTTATTGACGATTTCTGAGTTTTTAAAGGCACCCATACACTTTTTGAAGATTTAATATGTTCTACGAAAAAAACAGGATTTGATATTTACACGTTCTATTTTTCAACACAATTTAGTTGTTAATCTTGTTTAATTTTATATTTGAAGTTTTGTGTTTTCACTTACAAACAATAAACATGATATCCAAACGATAAATGTAATTTAAAAAAAATTGTATAAATAACTTAATTGTTATTGGTTGATAACCATGCCAATTTTTTTGTTTTTAACATACATTTACATATGATAATGGATGAATAAATAGGACACATGTATCCATTTACATGACACATATTGCTATAAACACACGCAGGACTGTCTAAAAAGTTCCCTCAATTTTTTTAATATATAAAGTTTCAAATTTATATACTTTTAAATTTTTGTAAGAGATCCATAAACCAATGGGGTTATCTAAAAGACATGCAACTTCTGCCAACAACCATATGATTTGCCAGTGAGGTTTCTCTTTTATTTGTTGTCTTTTATTATATAGAGGTTTATTATTTTAAATTTGTGAAAACTTTCTTCTTTCTTTGTTACAAAAGCGAGTATTTTAATTTTCTGAATACTTTTTTATATATAATAAACCAAAACATTTTTAATGAAAATAAGAAAATTTTGTTTTTAGAGAGGCATTTTTTATTTATTTATACCTTTATGTTATGACTTTCATTTTTAATTGAGGCCCTTTCTTCTATTTTTTTTTTTTTACACTATCACGGTGTAATTTAAGTTTGGGTGGAATTTTTTTTTTATTGAGTCATTTTCACTATTTGAGTCAAAATGAGGGAACTATGATGAACTTTTCTAGGAAAAAACAGACTTGAGACAACTTTCTTACAACCTCTTCCATGCCTTGTTCAGTAGCGGAACAGAAGTTTGGATCGATCATGAGCAGACTCAAAAGTCTCTATCTTTGAAACATGCATAATTTGAACTTAGTCTTATTAAGTGCAACGTAGAACTTGGATTTAAGCTATCTCACTTAGGGGCTTGGTAATTATGTCAGAGGATTCTACATTCAAGTTTTACTTCGTCATTTTTACCCATCTTTAGTCTAGTACACCATAATGACCTTAACCATTTTAATGCCTCATGCATTCTTGTATTTATATTGTCATATGCATATAAAACAATGGAGTATACGGATCGTTATAATTGATCTTTTATTAGAATTTAATTAGATATCTGGAATGTATAGAATGGTTAGAAAATGTTTATGAATCTTTTGACTTTTCCTTGGTATTTCCTTTATTTGCAAATAAAAACAATGGGTTTGTATTAGTTTTTTTTTCCTCATGCATCTAGTAGAAAAATCTTTATTCAAAACAAAAACAAGTTATTTTTAAAACAAACTTTCAAATACAACAAACATAATGAAGATAACAAATGAAGCTGAACGTCTTTGAAGAAGATGAACACATCATAGGAAAGCTGAAAGGAAATGTCCGATCTTGTGGATAAACAGGTCATGGACTCGGACTCTTGAGATTAAAAGTTAAAGGGTCGATTCGAACAACAGGAGTGCACTTAAACGGATGAGCCATGGCAAGATTCATTCCTGCAGTAGTTTCTTCCATGTTAACCTTGTCTTCTTTGATCTTCCAGTCAAAACACTGCACCATCACACCGACCGCGAGTCCTACAAAGAGATAAGCTAGATTTGATCCAGGACAGCCTCTCCTTCCAGCTCCAAATGGAAGGTACTTCAGGCCTTGCTCTTTCTCCTCGTCTTGTCTTGATTTTGAAGAAGGTAAGAACCTCTCTGGCTTAAACTCATTAGGATCTTCCCAAGATTCAGGATCTCTCATCAAAGCATAAACATTAATAACAAGCATAGTCTTCTCCGGCATGTAAAAACCTTTCACCTCACAACTTTCTTGAAAAGTTCTAACCACGAGGGGCGATGGCGGGTGCATTCTTAGCCCTTCCTTAACAACCACTTGCAAATAAGGAAGCTTTGGTAGATCCGTTTCTTTAATCAATCTTGTTTTCCCCACAACGGAATCGATTTCTTCTCTAATTTTCTCAATAATGCTAGGCTTGTTAATGAGTTCAGCCATTATCCACTGTACTGTTTGCGCCGAGGTGTCAGTGCCTCCAAGGAAAATCTCCTGTGAAATTAACATAAACCTTGACATGTATTCTCAATGAATTGAGCTATAATGTAATGTGAAAGAAGAGTATCTTACCACGAACAAAGACTTGATCTGTTTCCTACTGATCTTATACTCCGCGTGTTCGTCCCGAAAAGCTTCCAACAACAAATCCATCATGTCCTTATTTTCATGCTCCTCAACTCTCTCTTCATGTTCCACAAGAAGCCTCTCCAGCAACTCGTCGAATTGGTTAGAAACTCCCATTATCTCCTTTTTGAACAGTGGGATTCTTGGAAACATGTTTGCAAAAAAGATCTTCTTTGTTAAGGCAGTTGACTTGACAAGCAACTCCCTGACTATCTCTGCCTCACCGTTCTCATCTGAACAACTCCTCCCCATGCTCATCCTGCATATGATGTTGTTAGTAAACTTCATCGCTTCCTTACTGATCTCAATGCTCTCCTTCTTCATCGCCTTATCTAAAAGGTTTTCATACAACCCTTGTAGCTCCTCTGCACGGCCGCCTCGTGACTGCTCAATGGCCTGTGGTCGGAGAAGCTTTGTGGCAACCATCTTCTTCATGAACTTCCAGTAATCTCCATAAGGAGCCGTGATGAAACCAGAAGATCCTAAAAAGAGAGAGTCTCCAAGGGAAGTAGCGACGCGAGACGAAACGTTCACGTCTTGCGTCTTGTAGATCTCGTAAGCTACTGACGCAGAAGATACAAGGACTATAGGCAAATTGACGACGCGGAGATAGAGAAAAGGTCCAAACTTAGAGGATATGTTATGAAGAGACTTGTGTGTAAGAGAGGAAAGGAGAAGGTGAAGATGACCGATGATCGGAAGAGAAGGAGGGCTCGGAGGGAGAACACAGCCAGTGCGTGAGCTCTCTTGTTTCTTGAATAAGATAGTGTAACATAGGAGTGATACGAAACATAAGATGATGAAGATGAAGCAGTTTTGAAAGTCAAAGATCATCATTGTTGCCATTTTTGCTCAAACTGAAGAGGCAAATGAAACAGAGTATCTTTTTACCATGAATCCATGAATATGAGTTGTTAATATAAATAATATAATATGTTTTCTTTTTATATGAACGTGAAACAATGAAAAGCTGGAGTTATTTTATTCTTAATAATCCCAATGATCAAACAAATAACTTAGGTCTTGTTTGTTTGATGAACTAGACAAAATATCTAGATACAGTATCGCAGTATCTGGACACAATATTTAGATGATGTTTGTTTGTGTTATTGGTTCATGTATTCATAAATTGTATCTCGATTCAATTATGTTTGTTTTGTAATTTGATATCTGTATCTGGATACAATATATGTAAAATACTAAAAAGCCCTTTATTTTATGTTGAATATGTTTTAGTGGTTTAAATTTACTTATGTTTTTTTTGTTCATTTTCATATATATTAAATAAATATTTGAAAATGAGATTTTGTGTTTTTGGTAGAAAAACAAAATTTTGCAGTTTTGGCGGAAAAACAAGATTTTGCAAGTTTGGCGAGAAAATAAAATTTTGCATTTTTTTGCCGAAAAACGTAATTTTGCGGTTTTGGCGGTAAGATAGATTTTGTGGTTTGGCAGAAAAACAAGATTTTGCAATTTTGGCGGAAAAACGAGATTTTGGCGGGAAAACATAATTTTGCGGTTTTGACGGAAAAAAAAGATTTTGCGGTTTTGGCGGGAAAACGAGATTTTGCGGTTTTGGCGGGAAAACGAGATTTCGCGGTTTTAGCAGGAAAACGAGATTTCGCGAATTTGGCAGGAAACATAACTTTGCGGTTTTGACGGGAAAACATAATTTTGCATTTTTGGCGGGAAAACGTAATTTGCGGTTTTGATGGGAAACGTAACTATGCGGGTTTGACGGGAAAACGTAATTTTTCAGTTTTGGCGGGAGAACGAGTTTTCATGTTTTTGTGTTTTTTGGTAGGAAAACAAGATTTTGCGGTTTGACGGGAAAAACGAAATTTTGCGGTTTTAGCGGGAAAACGAGATTTTGTGGTTTTAGAGAAAAATGAGATTTTGCAAGTTGGTGGGTGAAGAATTGGAATTTTAGAGTTGTATGTATATTAGAATTGAGAAAAAATATTTTGTAATTATTTAATTAAAATAGGGGTATTTTTAACTTTTACAAATTATGGATGAGTTTACCTCATTCAAACTCTCTAAAAAATCTCATCCAGAAATTCAGTTTTTTTGAATGAGTTTTTTTTTTTAAATGTATCCAGATATTGTATCTAGATGAGTTCCTAATTGTTACTAAACGAACAATAATAAACATTTGCATCTAGATATTGCAAACGAACATGACCTTAATATAAACTAAGTGCGACAACTAAATTATTTAAAATTACGCTTTCCACACATAGTACGACGAGTGACATAAATTATCTTTACCGGAGGGCAAATACTGGGAAAAAGGTCATTTTTTACAATGTTAAAAGTATTAATTTATACATGTACAAATTTTTGGTGTCAAAAATAATACTGATTTCAATGTCAACATCAACAAATATTAGTCAAGAATTTATTTATATGACACATGTTTACCAAGGTAACTTTTAGTTTTTTTTTTTTTTTTTTTTTTAAGGTAGAATCAAACCATGGTGTATTAATGTTTTAACAAAGCTTTAACCAATTGATCTAACAGACTAATTCAAAATATTGGGGAACTTTGATGTTTATAACTATGTCTATCTGCTAGAATCTCCATCTTCTTCCTCTTCCTTTCTTTCTTGGCATCGTCAATGGCTGCTCCACCGCAGTTCCTTCTCCATCTAGATCCGTCTCCGTTGGCCTAGTCGCTGATTGTTTTCGTTCATCGTGGTTTCCCAAAATTTGATTTTTTATTTTATTTTTTTACTCTTTGGAAATTTGGAGATTCTCTGTCCCTCTTTGATCATCACTAGGGTACTTGCTTTTTTTCTTTCAATAGAGATAATTATGTATTTTTAATATCATATAATGGAGATTTAAAATTAAAGATTTGATAATTTTGTTAATATCACATCTGATAATTTCCTTAATATTATTTAAATATATTAATAGATTATATTTTGAATTAGATAAAAATTTATTATTACATTTTTTCATCTTTTACTTAAACATATATCAATTTTTATAATTTATTATTACTTATACTATTCAACCGCTACAATATTACCAATCAAGCTAAATACTCAACCGTTTTCTTTTACAGTACCATCTTTTTCATCCGCTATCTTTAACCGCTTTTTTTTAACCACCTTCTCTACAATCGCGATAATTTTTTTAACCGTCTCTTTAATTTTAAACGTAGTTACCAATCAGAGCCTATATATAAAACTAAACGTTTAGTTTTTGTTAGTAGTTAGGATTAGTGTTTGTAACTACCAAAAATAGGCTCTAACCACCATATCCAACCGCTTTGCTAACGAGGGATATGGTGATTGTTGAAGCAGTTCATTTGACTGGTGATTGAAGCAGTTCATTTGCTAACGAGGTGTTTGATTGCTTCCAATCACACCCAAAGAGTATAAACTTTTTGCATAGTGAATGTATTGTTTAAAAGTATAACATGCTAATAACTGCTAGTAATTGAATAATTGTTAGACATACTAGATTTTAACCCGCGGTATACCGCGGGACAATTTTTAAAAAAGTAATAACATTTTAATTTTTATTTGTTTTTTATATTTAGTTTGTTTTGTATAGTTAAATAATAATTTTGGATTGTCAATTATTAGAACAATAATAGAGGAAATAAATACATAAATATGTAATTTATAAGCTATTGTTGGATTAAGCCACAATTTTACCAATGATTTAATTGTTTTACAAAATTTTAGTTGAATTACTCTGATTTAATATGTCTAATTAATATTCTAATATTAGTGGTATTGACCAAATAATTAAATGAAGATTTAACCCGTGTTTCAAAACCAAATTAATAATATTTCATATTTATACTAATGTTAATTCAAACCGTCATGTTAATAACATGTCCCGCCATATAACAACAAACCGTCATATTAGAGGTTTAACCCATGTTTCAAAACCGTCATATTAGTGGTTTTGGTTGTGGGTGTTGTGTTTCGTTTGTGAAGTTGATATTTATACATGGAAAATGCTTGATGAGCAAGGAGTTTACGATCTGTAGCAATAAAAGAGAGATTTTAATGTTTTCCTATTTGAGTTGATAACATTATGTCATTATCGCAGAATAATATTCAGTTTTTTAACGCGATATATACTATATTAAATGTATTTCTTGATGCTAAAGTTAAATATTTCCGATTATTGAGTTTCTAAATTTGGGTTTCCATTTTTATGAACTTTATTAACGTTATAATAATTATTGCGATTGTAATCATTTGTTACTTAAATACGGTTGTGTCATTTAAATTTAAGAGATCATACCGTCTCTAAAGATCTTTTAAAATAGTTTTGAAGATTTTTATGGGATTAAAAATTTAATGCGTAGAGTTGTTTTGGGAAAAAAATCAAAATCTATTAATGTTGTCAATCTATTTATGGCAATAAACGTATCAAATTAGGTTGATTTAAATAGTTCCATTAATTGAGTTTCTACAATATGTTATTTTAAGAAAATCGTTAGGGGTTAATGTTGTAAATAAAACAAATTAAATAAGCACAACTTAAAGGGCATAAACCAAAATGTACTTCAAAAATGTTAATATAGATTATTAAAAAGTAAAGAGTGCGTACACATCAAAACGAATACGAAAAATAGAGAGAGTAGATATACAAAATATATATGATATTGGTTACAGATTCACAAAATATAACAAAATTGCTCTTTATTAGATGTGCAAAAAATTTCAAAAATTAAAATTATATTGTACTAATTTTTTGGATGAAGAAGTTATAATAAAATCAAATTCAAAGATTTAGAAGAAGAGAGAAAAAAAAATAAAGAAGAAAATGAAAAAGATATAAACAAATCTCTCACTCAAATCTGTTGTCTATAAACCAAATAAAGTTTTAAAAACTGTCAAATTCTCCAATTAACCCTCCTTAAAGTACATTTAAGAAAAAACTAAATAAGAGAAGAAAAACCACTCTAAATAATAAAATAGCAAAAAATTGATTTTGGAACAAAGATAGGAATAAAATTTTTAACTAGAAGCAAAGATTTATTAGATGGATATATATACAATAAATCCGAGCAGTCAGCCAATATAATATTCCTTATGTTTCACAAAGAGTGTCATTTTAGAGATTTTTTTTTTGCTATACAAAGAATGTCATTCTACATTTCCAATGTACTTTTTAATGCTACATTTTATTTTTTACCCCTAAACCCAAAGCTCTTTTCATTGAATTTAAACTATTAACAACTTATTAAATAGGGGCAAACATGTATAAATCAAATTTTTCTTAATTTTTGTGAAATGTGTCAAAATGACACTCTTTGTGAAAGAGTGGGAGTATAAAATAGATGGAAAGACACCATTTCACCAAATTTGATTAGTTAGGCAAAAAAAGAAAACTACATCTTGTTTATTGCCTCCAAGCGCACATTTCATTGCCCATACTAAGGGGAGTGTATTCAATCTAATATTCCAAGTGATTTTAGTTTTCATGAGATTTTAAATGATTGTGATGATTTTTAAGAAGTTAATATGATTTATTGTAAAAAAATTTCAAATCCTACTTAAAACCATGAGATTTGGATTTCTGGATTTTCAACTAAAGAAATCCTCTCAAATCCCTAAAAATCATTAAAATCCAAATCCACAAACTGTTTTGAATAACAATAGATTTTAAGATAGATTTTTAAATCATTAGTTCAATAACAGGGGATTTCAGAAGACTTTTTAAAATGCATGATTAAATAACATAGCATTTGTAAATTTTACTGGATTTCAAAAGACTTTTTAAAATTCTATGATTGAATAACATATGATTTGTAAATTTTACATAAATCACTTAAAATGTCAAGTTGAATACACCCCTTCCACTTCGGTATGTAGATTAGACAGATTTCGTCAGAGATTAGCAGCTCACATGATTGGCGCTAGATCATATGGTAGCGAGCATATTCATTATATACCAGAAAAATTATCACTCTCATTTCAGGAGCCATCTAAATCACAACTGTGGCCCACAAAATTGAGAATAAGAGAGCCATAGCTTACCCTTAAGGGATAGATAATATATATCTGGAGGGCTTGGAGGTGATTGCAATACCTCTGCTTGAGTCTGCTGTCATGTTGTCACCTAATTTTCTGCCACTCAGAAAATTTCTAAGGAATTCTCATCCACATTTTAAAATTTTTAGCATTTCTATCTTTCCAGATATACCTTCGTCCTGATGGTTGATGATATTAAAGCCTAAGTCTACCGCACTTGTGGGCAGTTAAATATTACATGTTTAACTGTTTCCTCTTTGTGCCCTACATTTGGCGCAATCCAAATGACAATTTTTTTTTTACAACAAAACATCAGCTAATATGAGAAACAATTAAACTCGGTTAAAATTTATACCTTTCGATTTAAATTAGTCTCGACCGATATATACCCAGTTAATACTTGCCACATAAAGTGTTGTATTTTTGGAAGACTTTCCATATAATAGCCTATAACTGTCCTATATCCAGATATTAAACTACAACTAAAAGTGATATTTCTGGAGAAAAACTTATTTTTAGTGTTGTAAAGCCCCGACCGTCAACTCACTTAGCCCGACTGATCGGCCCTTCTTGCTTGGTGGGCTCCACATTCACTCTTGGCTTGTGGACAAACTCATATCCAAGTGACGGTTTGATAGGTCCCAGAGGTTTTAAAGTTTGTTTACCAATCTTGCAAGTCCTCCTATGATATGTCCATGTGGTTTGTCCTCGCATAGTTCCGACAATCATTCCTGAAAAGTCATCAATTTTAAAACTTTTCCGGCTCAAGCACGCTTTACTGTGGAGTTTTCTCTCACGATGGTTTACCGAAAAGATAATTATATTTTCGTAACATAGATAGTCAAATTAATGTATTCACTTCAAAACCTCTCCGCATGTTACTGAAACGGAGATGTCAGAACGATATTTATAAAAATTATTCAATAATAAGTTCTAAATTTTAATTTTAATTATTAATATTAATATATCTAACATATAAAAATTTTAAATATCACAAAACAATTTACATGGTAAGACGAGTTTTGAGCAACATCAACATAAAATGTTTAAATATTATTACGCTACAACATGTGTTTAATTCTATTTTATATTATATATATTAATTAAATAAGTATTGACGACCAAGAACATCTCGTCTTCTTCTCATGCATGCAGTACCATATATTAAATATTTTTCCTATATTAAAGGAGTCAGGTACATATATCGATTGATAAAATATTCTGTTAATATATTAAGGAAATCTCGTCTTCACGTGAATCAATCAGGCACAGTATTATATAGTAATTTAAAAAAAATACTCTAAAATAACAAGTTGATTTATGGATAATTATAGAATATATTACATAAATTTCCAAAATAGCACTATTTAACACATTAAAATAATTAAAATTAATTTTTAGAATTTTGTTTTTTAGGTTTGGGTTCTCAATTTTATTTTTAGGTATAGTTTTGAGGGGTAAGTTTAATATTTTGAATTTAGGATTTAATTTTAAAAGATTAATTAGTGCTATTTTTAGAATTTTGAAGATATTGTGCTAAGTTTGGAAAAAAACTTATTTTTGTGCTATTTTTGAGAATCTTCCTTAATTTAATTCAAATCATCACACATCATTATCTTTTATATAATAACTGAGAATATATTGATTATTAAGAAAATCTCGTCTTCATGTGACTCATCATGCACAGTCTGATTATCATATATATTAATTAATTACAAGTATAAACTTTACACGTTATCTCTTCTAATTTATTGAAAATCTTATTATATAAAGTTGGATTTTGAAAGTTAGTCATTAACAAGATTTTGACCTGTGTCAAGTTATCAATCTGAGATTTTAATATATGTAAAAAAATTTGATTATCACAAAAATAAAATATTTTGTTTTAAAACAAATTAGTAATATAAAAAGATAATTATCAAAAATAACATAATTTATCAAAAATAATACAATTTTTTTACAGCTTTGTATGGGATTATTTTTTTAATGGGAAAATAAATTGTATTGTTTTAAACCAAAATTTTCTCGTACTTTCTCTTTTTTCAGTGGGGAATAGGTAAAATTAATATGTTGACCCAAAAAAATATTAATATATGCATTTTCTTTTCCTAATACTGTATTTTAAAATTTATTGTAGTATTTTTATATTCTTTTATTTAATTTATATTTTCATTTTTATTTGGGATTCATATATTGCCATGCTTATAAATTTCTGTTTTTTCTTTAATTATGCCAAATTAATTTTCTTCTAATTTATTAACCTTGATTGGTTGGTCATAAACCCTTCTTTTTTTGCAAACATAATTATTAACATTATTTATTCAATCTCAAAAGGAAATAACGAGTACAAGCTCATCAACCTAATGAATATATAAAATAGGCTAATCAAACACAAGCGTACAACAAACATAGATAGATAGATGGAAAAAACATAAACCATTGTTGATAGATCCATATGAGCTCAAAGACTCTGATACAAACACTTGCATGAGCTCAAAGAGCTTAAATCATATATTTTTAATTTGTTGCTTTTTAAACTACCAGCTAATGCAAACACTTGCATGAATTTTTTTATTGGAATATAGTGATTTAAGGTATTGGGAGATAGAAAATAATTTCTCAATTTTTTTCCAATTGTTGTTGGATATGGGGTTCGCCCCTCCAACATCTAAAGAGGCCATGGCAAGAAGTCCACAAGATTTTAGGGCCTAAAGTCATAGATTTGGCCCATCTGACCGCAGGGGCAAAATCGTCATTTGCGGAGGTGACAGAAGGAGCCCTAGATTGATGGTCCACTATAAATAGCAGATGTCGTTGTCAGGACTCTGGATCCGAAATCTTGGCAATCAGTGAGAAAAGAGCAGTTACTCTCATATTAACTGCGCTTAGAATTTTGATTGCATTTACTGTTAATCCTCGTCTCAATTCTACGTTAATAAAAGGACCACCTCCGATTTATCCCCATTAATATTCGTATTATTTACATTTTCGATTTCATACATCAACAATTTGGCGCCCACCGTGGGGCTGAACGAAATCCTTTTCTTTTGACGAATAGAATTTGCAGACCAAGGCGTTTCCAGAAAATCAGAAGCATGTCTCACACCGATCTCTCTAATGATAAAGGCGTTGACTCATCGGCACAACGCTCTCCCGCAGCTCGCGTCGCGTCTCCTAGGCCAACCATATGGGGGGCACTCGTGCTAGGACGAACAAACCTCAAGGCGCTGATAAGACCGAAGCAGCCGCAGTCGAAGGCGCTACATTCACCAATCGCAGAGCCATAGGCACTCGTCCTCAAATGGCGTAGCCGTAGGCGTTACACCCCCGATCGTGTGGCTGTAGGCGCCACTCCAATCGATCGCACAGCCGAAGGCGCAACACACGTAGCTCCAACCAATGGCGTAGCCATAGGCGCTACGCTCCCCAATCATGCATCTGGTGGCATCACTCCAGTCAACCGCAAAGCCGCAGGTACTACGCGCATCTCTTCAAACAATCGTGCACTTGAAGGCGTCACTCTCGATCAAGCCGCGCTCGACGAAGGTGGACGAAGGGTCTCAGACAAGTAGTACAAATGGTGTCACCAGGACAAAGCGACTACACTCGAAGACATAGACGTCCGGCGTCAACACGCACCGCGCCAGGCGTCAACGCGCATCACCCCATCGTCATCGCGCAACATGCACCGCGCCCCGCGCACCTTGTCCTGCAAACTGTCCCACTGACTGCGCCCTATGTACTGTGTACCGCGGACTGACTCGCGTACTGCATCCCAGGTATCGCTTTCCGCACACCACACTTTGCTGTGTGCTGTCCCATCTCGCATACCGTACATAACTCTGCGGGATCCCCAAACAAACGATCCACACGCTCAACCACAACATGCACCGTCACCACGCCAATGCGCCACCAAGTCGAGACTTGCACGCCATCAACTCGTATATGAGTACCATCACGCTGCCTCGGAGAAAGAAACCTCGCCCCTACCTCACCTCGCCCATGAACCAATACAACATAACGAGTCTCAAACTCGCCTTCGCATCATGACCTCGCAATCAACAAGCATACAAATACGCGATAGATCAACAATGAACAAGCTGTAGATCCCTAAACGCCCAGATCTACATGTCTTTGTCTCCCCCACCATCGTCTCGCGACTTTCGTACCAGCATGCCAACGCGCCAGCCCGCCACCGCGCCAAGCTTCCGCAAGAACTCTACATGTCGCGTGCTCCACAACGCTACAACCTCCGAAACGTGATTGGCTTACCCTGTGTTGATCCCTTCGCCATGTCAAAGTCTTAAGCTCGCCAAATCTCGAGCACGTCAGCTCCCGGATACGTCAAGTGTCGCGCACACCAGCGTACGACACCGCGACATCACCCTAACACGCCCCCGTATCGCACCTCGCCACCAAGAACACGCATTCGACCATAAACCCGTACATCGAGAACCCACCAGCATTACTTCGCAGCTCGCAGCAACAAATACACCCACTCTCGACCTCGCCACTCACGATCTCGCACTCTTGATCTCGCACCCTCAATCTCGCAACTTTCGCTCAAGCTCGCCACTCATGATCTGCACCCTCGATCTTGCAACCCTCGCTCGAGCTCGCCACTCACGATCTCGCACCCTCGATCTTGTAACTCTCGCTCGAGCTCGCCACTCACGATCTCGCAACTCTCGCTCGAGCTCGCCACTCAAGATGTCACACTCTAGATCTCGCAGTCTCGATCTCGCAGTCTTGATCTCGCAACTCTCGCTCAAGCTCGCCACTCATGGTCTCGAACTCTCGATCTTGCAACTCTCGAGTGCGCCAACTCACGAGCACGCCGTGACGTCGACAAACACGCCGACTGAGTACGCGCTAGAGTTGACGCATCATCACATGACCCATGACACCTCCGCGTCAACTACCACGCCACCACGCGGACAAATCACCTCCACTTCGACACGCCCCAGGAAGATCAGGGCGCCACCGTCACAATCCTGATGTCATCACACTATCTCCTGCATATCCACGTTCAACGCGGCAACAAGCCATTCTACCTATCTCGCAAACACACCATTGAGCACGCCTCCGAACCTGGATCCACAAGCCGCTTTGTACACGCATACGAAGGCACAACCACTTAGCTCTCAGCCTTGTCCAGATTTATGTGTGTCGCCACGCATCATGAGCATTCTTGCCATACTTGGCACAACAAGAACCTCTCAAAAAAAAAAAAAAAACACGCTTGACAATATCGAGCTCCTGCTTTAACATTCTTTTGGATATGACAATCTCTAAGTACTCACAGGATAAGCCGCATCCAATGAGTTTTCGGGCAATACTGCCTTGCTAACGATTAGCTTACACATCGTCGCCCTGGCCAGGTGTACGATTATAAACGCGTTCCGCATTAATGCAGTGGTGAAATAGTCCACAAGCTTTAATTTTGTAAAGATTGAAAGCTGAGTCCATACTCGCAAGCGCTCCGCATGGGTGCAGTGGTGAAATAATCCACGTCCTTACTTTGGTAGGACATTTTAAGCCGAGTCCAGTCTCGCAATGAGCTAGCAGGAAGCGGAGTGAGTAAGCCGAGACCCCGACTCGCACACACGCAATTCTTGCAGCACCCACAGGGTAAGTCGGTCACGCGTACCGCACCTATAACAGTACGACAAGTCCGTCTTGACTACTCAAGACATTTCGGGGATCAACCTATCCAGGGTAAGCTAGGAGACATCCTGCACTGCAAAATATGCCCTGTGCACAACAAAAACGTCGCATCCCTATTTTGAGGGTAATTTTGCAATACTCTAACTTTACGCGACAAAAATCAGCAATAATCAACCTTTGCGAAGATCATCAGTAAAATACGAATGACCAAGTTCAAGAAGCAACCGAGTTCGCAATAACAAAAGAAAAAAAAAGAACAAAAGCAGTAAACGACAATACGAAGAGGCATCACTCTTGAGCAGTCTTGTCGGCGCCTCCGGTATTAAAATCCAGGAATGGCTCGAGATCATCGCCACGGAGCGGCAGCACCACAGTCCCACATCAACTCTATGGTAAAAGTAATAAGTATGGAAAAGTGAGACATAGATGCAACCATGCAAAACACTCATGAACGTCTCGAAATTGTCCTTGCACCAAGAAGAGTGACGGTCAAAGTCTCTCGTACACTAGTCCAACAAGTGCTTGAATCAGCATGTGAAGAAGCAATGCGCTATCAAGGTATATGATCTGCTCCCACGATTGAACACACGCAATGAAGAATGGAAAAAACGACTCGCGCACGAAGGCGTCGCAGAGCCCGTACTCGCCCCGATGAAGCGTGAATCGGCATATCCAGAATAAAAACCAGTCTAGACGTCGCACGACTTCGTATCTAGGCAGAGACACGAAGATCAACTTGACATCATGGCTTCGCGTCTAGGCGCAACTACGGAGGTCATCATCACGCCACGTCTTCCTCGTATGGTCCTAGCCACGTCAAGGTAAGTCATCTTGCCGTTTCGTACGCACGACTCGACGCCATGATAACGTACTCGCAACAACCACTCAAATCATGGACTTCCACGACTAGTGCGTAACCTTCAGGTTCTTACGCGCCACCGTATTGAATGCGCTTCTACGATCTCCTCGCCATGACTAGCGCGCCAACAAAATTTGGGCAGAACATGCCCTAACGTCAATACACACACGCATCGTCACTCGAAGAATTGCACGCCTCTCAGACCATCGCCCCAAGGCCAGCACGCCATCGAAATGTTAAGCAGCTATGCGCCCCCTATCAAGCAATTTTGCGCCTCATATCAAGCAGCTCTGCGCCTCGTATCAAGTCGCTTCACGCCGCGTATCAAGTCGCTACATGCCCCGTATCAAGCTCCATGCTTTGTTCCAAGCCGCTCCATCGCGTCAAACCATTGAATATTTCACAACTCTCCAAATCAACAAGCCATCGCGCAACAACCGTCATCACGACGAGACGTCTGTACCTTCAACCATCTTCACATGTGACTGTGGAGCCACGGGATCCGATCGACGAACAAGGCTACGCATAGAACCCTCAAAACTCTCGTTCAATATCCACCATACCTAGAAAAACGTGCGCAATGCACTATTCATCCCAGAACTCTCCCGATGTCTCGAAAAATGTGTGCAACGCACTATTCTTCCCGGAACTTTTCGGATGGTTACGAAGCTCCTAAAATCTTCTGTTCCTTTCACAAGATGGACTCAGAGACGTAGAATCGTACCCGACGAGCTCAAGCAAGTCATCGCTCATCGGACTAGGGGGGACCATTGTTGGATATGGGGTTCGCCCCCCCCCCCCCCCCCCCAACATCTAAAGAGGCCCAAGCAAGAAGTCCATAAGATTTTAGGGCATAAAGTCATAGATTTGGCCCATCTGGCCGTAGAGGCAAAATCGTCATTCGCGGAGGTGACAAAAGGAGCCCTAGGTTGATGGCCCACTATAAATAGCAGATGTCGTTGTCAGAACTCTGGATCCGAAATCTTGGCAATCAGTGAGAAAAGAGCAATTACTCTCATATTAACTGCGCTTAGAATTTTGATTGCAATTTCTGTGAACCTTCGTCTCAATTCTAGATTAATAAAAGGACCATTTCCGATTCATCCCCATTAATATTTGTATTATTTACATTGTCGATTTCATACATCAACAACAGTTGTTACCAACCGCAATTGATTGCAAATGTTGTATTTGTAAATGATTGCAGGAGAACCAATCAACATTTTAATTATGTTTAAAAAGTTATCCAACCATGAAAGACGTCTATGTTAAATGTTATTGTATTTTATTTCTTTAGTTTTATAAAAGAACAAGTTTAATTTGAAAATGATAGAATCTACGAGGTTTAAACATGATAAATGTTGTTTGGTGTGACACCCCAAGACCAAATTATTTTTGAAAAAAAAAACTACATGCCGAAAATTCCATCAAATTTGAACCTATCAAATAAAAAAGAAATTACATTAATCATCAAAAGAAAATCTTCTTGAAAATTTATAACATTTTCTAAGAAATTTATAAGAAATGCAAACTAGTAAAAAATAGAGATTTGAGAAGCATAAAATATTGTGTAAAGCGAAAATATTGGCCAAGCGCCAAGGTATGTATGGCAAATCATAAATACTTGTTGCAAGAAAAATAATTTGATGGAAGAGATCATACGGCTTAGGTAGTTAGGTTGTCAGAGAGTTAAGGCATCTCTAGGTATTTTCTTGTATCCACAAAAGATACAAGATGTAGCTGCATTCCATCTCCGAAAATAGTCATTCGATGGATTTTTTTTAAATTATAAAAAGTTCAATTCAAACGGCTAACAAAAGGAGTATGTCCTATTTAACGGTTGGACTACTTTGCTGCAGATTAACTTGTTCCGAAATCCTCAATCAAAGTGTTCGATTCCTGAATCCGAGTCAAAACCAGAGGCTATCGAACCCGCAACACGTCTTTTGGAAAGATAGAGCCTTCGACAAACCGGCTCCTCCCTATTGATGATTCCCCAACCTAACAACTTAACACACAACCTCCATTTCTGGCAACCATTAAAATTCTCCGAGACAAGGCTAACCTCAATCTATTTCAGTTGAGGGAAATTCGATCGAAAATGGTTATTTTGGATGACAAAATATGCAACTGAATAGAAGTCGATAACTCAATTGGAAAAAAAGAAAATGTATATCCGTCTCGGTTCAAAAAACTACATCTAATTTGCAAAACAAAAACTTGCGAACTTCAAAGTTGTAAACTCAAACTCGAATGTCTTGTACCACTCGACCACAATTTCTCACGGATTAATCTCCTTCCACGATTTCATCTGAATGGAAAATTTCAGGAGTCTTTACTATGGTAATAGATAAGCATTTTTAAATTTAAATTATGTTGTCATGTTTTTAGTGTAGTGTAGCTAACTTTCGTTTCCTTATAAAAACGAAGTAATTTATCAAACGCTCAAACGTTCACGCGTCAATAAAATACAAAATTCAACCACCCAATATATTTGTTGGCAGTGGCGGACCCAGACAAGAAAGTAACAGATGTATAAGAAAAATGATATGTATTTAAGTTAAAATGAAAAGAAAAAACCAATAATGGTGTAATATAAGGGAATCGAACCCAACTTTGGGGCCTTGGGGGTGTCAACAGTTAGAGAATTACCAACTTTGCTGTTGAACTTCTATAATTTTCATACATAAAACCATATTTGAAGATTTTAACCAGGTCAAGTGATCTACCCTTTTCTTTACTGGGTCCGCCATTGTTTGTTGGCGATGGCTTGGACGTTAGTGAACGTTAGTGATCGCAAATCTTGTCATATGTATGCGCTGATCCTCCAACTCACATATTTTAATTATTGATGACTAACATATACTGTATCTCTACTACTTAATTTGAGATGATTAAGATACAATGTCTCATTCACTCTGAGATGGCTAACAAGTACTGTATCTCTATTATTTTGAGATGACTAACAGATATTGTATTTCTATTACTTTGAGGGTATCTCCATTCCTCATTTTTAGGTTTCTTAAAAAAAAAAAATTATTAATTTAATGTTATTTTATAATGATATTTAGAATTAAAAAAACATATCTTTAGGGCCTTTTTAACTTTAATTTACTTTAAAGTCAAAGTAATATTTACTTCAATCCTACTTTATATATTCCTCTGAAATAGAGAAAATAAAATGATTACTCTATATAGAGTAACTATATTTTTTACACTAACTCTCTTCTAAACTCTATTAAAAAAAGAGTGTTACTTTTTTAAAAATGCTTTATTTTATAGTTATTCTAATTTAGATTAAAAATAGAAATATACATTGGAGCTAGTTTTGAACAAAAAAACAAAAAAAAAAACATTGGAGCTAGTCTTAGACTACTTAAAAAACATATTTACATACTCTAACGACACTCATCATAAAATAACATAAAATTAGTAATTAAAAATCTTAAGACACTCACAACAAAATAATTATTCTACCAAAAGAAATTAAAAATAGTAACTAATAGAGATGATGTAAACGGAATACACAAGGTTTAGGATATCCCCTGTTCAATATTTCGGAAGTACACAACTTCTTTTTGGTAAATAATATAATAGTTATAGATTATAAAGTTATAATTACTATTTGGTTCATTAGTTGGTTATAAAATATGTTATATAGGATGGCTTCGTTAGTCATATCGAATTTTAAGGGTTAAAATAATTACTTTACCTGCAATATTATTAATTAATAGCAATGAATACACTTCAAGAGGATATTACAAAAAATAATAAAAGTTAAATAAAAATATATATAGACAAATGAAACAATAAAAATCAATCTTTAACAACATCTTTCTCTATTAAACATGCCTGATAAAGTATATTTTCCCAACCATATATATTGTTAGGCGATTGAAGAAATATAATAAAATGTACGGAATATTTTATATTAACAAATATATTATTAAAATTGGATTTGGGTAATTAGTTAGTTATAAAATATAATACTTCAAAAATATATCAAATAACTTTTTTTTGGTAGATTATATAATAAATATATGAGTCATTAGTTGTTTATAAAATTAAGACATTAATAATTTATATGGGTTTAAGTTATGTTGTAATGCCCATACAGCCACATTTCAGTGGATCCCATGTCTAGTCTCACTCCATAGGCTTACATTCCTTAATGGATTTCAGGTCCTCTTATTAGGCCCTCTTATTAGGCATGCGAGATCTTTTTATTAGGCCTGTGAGTCCATCTATATCCGACAGTCGGTTTGCTACGTCCGGAAGACTTTAAAGACTTGCTACCATCTCAACAAATCATCACATGATCTTTTCTTGTGTTATATATTCACTCGCACAGTTCCGACAGTCATTTTACGGAACTGTGCGAGTGATATATTTGATTCTAAACAACATAAAAACAAATAGTATTTCAAAAAATACAAAATAAAATTAATAAATAAAAAATAATCTAAAACAACCCGCGGCGAAGCGCGGGTACCAACCAGTAAATAATAAAAGATGATCAAATAATTCAATTATTGGAGATGCAATATCAACTAATATTAACAATTATTATTATATGAATGTTGCTGTTTTTCACTAAAGAATAGCGGAGATATAATAATTGTCAGTTTTATATTAATTTTTATGGATACCACATAATCATTTCTCAATTGATTCTATAATTTCTTTTTACAGTTTTATTATTAAATACTTCAATTATGGAGATGCAATATCAACTAATACTAACAATTATTATTATATGAATGTTGCTACTTTTCACTAAAGAATAGCGAACATATAATAATTGTCAGTTTTATATTAAAGGAGTACTTTTATGGATACCACATAATCATTTCTCAATTGTTTCTATAATTTATTTTTACAGTTTTCGTTATGTACTCTCAAATGGAAAAAAGTTTTTGGAAGGCTTTTAATTATTTATTTAATAACATTTTCATTGAGCAGACTATATTAAAGATCCTTTAAAACATATTGATTGATTAATATGTACAAAAATAACAAACAATTTTTTATGGTTAATTTGGTTCTCGGTGTGGGATCTCTTTTTCATTAGTATTACGTAGCAGAATAAAATAATATATATATATATTTATATTTACAATAAATGAATAAAATTTGTCCTTAGGCGAGTGCATTTATTTCAATTTAACTAAAACAGGAATATACAATCCAATTAACCGAAAATATTATAACCTGAAAATAAAACATTGGATACAAAGCGACATACTGAAACATGGAATATGTCGTTTGAAATTAAAACTATGGCTTCCTATGAAATTTTCAAACTATTGAAATTGAACTGAAAGTAATGATGGTGCCAATAAAAATCCAGAAAGAACAGGTACAGTGCATAGAAACTTAAATAAAAAAAACATTTAAACCAATTAAATAATAATTTCTAGGTCTGGGCATAACAACCGTATCCGGATATCCAACCCGGAACCCGACCCAAAAAACCGAGTTCGGATTGGGTATGGGTTTGCCTATAAAACTCTATTGGGTTCTATTTTCTAATTCCCGTGGGTTCGGGTTAGGGTCGGATAATAGCCGGTACCCATTTTGGTACCCATAAAACCTGAACATATAAACATATTTATAATATTTATCATTAATATAATGCAATTATCCCAAAATTATGATTATAGTTTTGAATATTTCATTTATTTTTATATCTAAATATAAAAAATAATCAAAATATCTAATATATTTTTGTCACATAAGTCAAAATTAAACAAAATTTATTTAAATTTAATTAATTTTAATTATATTTTTCCGGGTAACCGGTAGTTCGCGTATTAAAAAAGTTCTGAAATTTGTAACCCAAACCGACCCGAACCCGATAGTACCTAAACCGAACAGAACCCATATATCTAAAAATACCTAATGGGTTCTATTTTTCTAACCCGTTTACCCGAACCCGAACGGGTTACCCGAATGCTCAGCCCTAATAATTTCTGTGTATATAGAGTCTCTCAAGAGATACTTAAAAGATCTCATTTGAGAACCAATTCTTAATTATCTTTGCTTTTTATTTATTTTTATTTTTATATTAGTGAGTATCTTTTCAAAACGGAAAAATGGCCAAACTCAACCCCAACTATTTGCCAAACGCTTTTTCATACCTAAACTTCAACATCCTGCAAATAACAACCTGAACTGTAAAATTTAAATTTGCTACCTAACTATATGATATATTGTCAATTTCAACATTTGCTCAAACAGTGTTAATTTAGAATTTAACGGTGCTGAGTCAAACGACTAGTGGCGTTCATGTGGCACTAGTACTTACCAAAACTAAGTTGTTTTGGTCATTTTTAGGTTTGTTGTGGCAAGAAACAAAACGCTTGACAAAAAATAGGGTATTGAAGTCTGTTTTCAGGTGTGTTGTGAGACTTCATTTTTGATCATTTCTTGCCACAACACACTCAAAAATGACCAAAACGACTTAGTTTTGGTAAGTCCCAGTGCTATGTGGATGTTACGGATCGTTTGACTCAACACTGTTAAATTCTAACTTAACATTGTTCGAACAGACGTTGAAATTGACAACATTTTTATAGTTTAGGTAGAAAATTTAATTTTAAATACATTTCATCTTGTTATTTGCAGGGTATTAAAGTTTAAATATGAAAAAAAAATTTAGCAAATAGTTGAGTTGATTTTTAGTGTTTTCCTCTTTTCAAAACCCCTCGTGCACTTATTTTTAGTTCTTGAAATTGAACCTAGTGGTTGACATTTAATATAAATCTAATAGACCAAGAGGGATAAGACCATGAAAATTTATAGCAAGAAGGAAAAAATATATAAGTTTGACAAAAAAAAAGAAAAAAAAAAAGAAAAAAAGATATAAAATCACAAATAATAACAACTTCGATTTTGTTTTTTTTAATGTCAACTGAACAAGGTGAATTCAATTAAGAAGATACGACTGTAGCAAATATATCCCATATTCAAATTTGGCCACGAAAGCAATAAATTAAACTGGTTGGATGAGTAAAAAATCACCAAAGAACTAAACCAACAACCATCAACCAGTACTTGTTACCCCCAACAGTGTGAGTCCTTTTTTCACTTCACATTTGTCTAGATTTTACTCTAATATTACTTGTAATGACCCGACTACATGCTTTCTTAATGGTTCCACGTCCTTTCTAGATTTGTGCGTCCACTTTTATTCGATGTGTACGCAACATCTAGGAGGCTAAGACCGCATCTCTATAAATTATTATGCAATCTTTTTTTGTTCTCACTCACCCACTACCAACAATCATTTTTCAAAAAGTCATTTTTTAAATCGCTCCAGCTCAAACACGTTTAATTGTGAACTTCTCTTAAGACGGTTGATCCAGCTCAAGTACGTTTAATTGTGGACTTCTCTTAAAACGGTTGACCGAAAATATAATTTCACTTTTGTGACATAAGTGGTAAAATTAATATTTTAAACCTTCTTTGCATTCACCACAATATTTCAAGAAATCAAAGTTTTACGATTCACCTCTACTAACAGATTGTAACGTCTTTGTTACTCACCAAGATCGTAACCCACTACCAGTGTGAGTCTTCTTGGCTCCACACTATATAGTCTGGGTTTGTTCTGATACTACTCGTGACCTCAACCTTTCTTAATAGGTCCCACTTTCTTTTTAGGTCAGTAAGCCCATCTTTATCTTATGACTAGTATTTATCCTATGGCCAGTATGCTACGTCTTAGAAACTTTGAACACTTATTTTCTATTGTTCGTACAAATCACTATGTGATATTTTCCGGTGTTTTGTTTTCAATAGTACAATTCCGACAATCACTTCCTAAAAACTCACCAATCTTGAAATTGATTGAACTCAAATACACAAATCACTATGTGATAATTTAATACAAAAATGCCATTAGACATCTGTAAATCTTTAAATTTAAGCAACGGTTCTGGACATCACATATTAAATTTCTAATCGTTGATAATAATTGTTATAAGACAAATTATATAATAACGTCAGTAATTTAACTTCTACAGTAATTACCATTAGTGTTAGTATAAAAAATAATTTTAGGTTACACGCCAAACAACATCTAATAATTGAATAAATTAATACAACGTTATGTTTGACAATATATATATATATATATATATATATATGTAAATCTGCTGAACTTGTAGTTATTTTCTTCTCTATATATAATATATAGAGAAGATCGGAACTTGTGACTCTTCAAACTTGAAAGACACAGTAAAATGAAAATGAACATCATTTGGAACATTTCGATATGTGTAACAGCTTTAGTTGTTGTAGTGATCAGCAGATGGTGGTACCGATGGTCAAACCCCAAGTGCAATGGCAAGTTACCTCCGGGATCAATGGGTTTTCCAATCATCGGAGAGACAATAGCCTTCTTTAAATCTCATGGATTCTACGAGACCTCACCATTTCTCAAAAAGAGGATGTCCAGGTTAGATGATCAAACTAATCATTTAGCGAGAAGAACCCTTGTGTATTTGCATATATGTTTGTAATTGGGTGAACGTTTTAGGTACGGGACACTATTTCGGACAAACATTTTTGGATCCAACACCGTGGTAGTGACAGACCATGATGTGATGTACGAGATTTTACGGCAAGAAAACAAGTCTTTCATGTTTAGCCTTCCGGATGGGTTTTTCAAAGTCTTTGGAAAAGACAAATCATTAGTCGATCATGGGAAGACCCACAAGCATGTCAAACAAATCACTCTGAACTTTCTTGGTACCGAGGGTTTGAAATGGAAGTTGATTGGAGACATGGACCGAGCGACCTGCGAAGATCTTAAATCAAAGGCTAGCTTGGGGAGCTTCGATATTAAGGAGACAGTTGCAAACGTATGTTCATAAGGTTTTTTTTTTCTTTTCTTTTTCTCTTTTTTGTTGATGAATTAAAATTTGTTAACAATAATTTTGTATGTTACTTTTGTAGTTGATAATAAAGCACTTGACCCCCAAGTTGATAAGTGACCTCAAATCAGAGGCTGAAGATAATCTGATGGACATCTTCATGGCCTTCAATCTTGATTGGTATAAGTCATCTTTTAGTCTTTCTACCTGGAAATCGTTTTACAAAGCTATTGTGGTAAGTACTTTGTCTCTGTTTTTAAGAATATATTTTATACAGTAAAACGTTTAACAATTAATAACATTAGAATTCTGATATTTAATTAATTTTTAAAATAAAGGGATATATTAGAAGTAGATTTTTGCCGTCCGATCAAATAAAGATGCTTTAAAAATTAAAATGTTCATTACTTGGCTGCAATCGTGTTCTAGATATAAGTTATCCATACCGTTGTTTTCCAAATGTTTTGACATAAGATATTTTAATTAATCTATAAGTTTGTTTGAAAAAATTGTAATAAAATACATTTTACTCTGTTGGACTAAAAGTCTAAAAATTGTTTCTATCAACTGCATCTAGGCACGCAAATCTGCGATGAAGGTAATAGCGAATGTTCTCTTATCAAGGAAAGAATCGGAAGAGAAGCAGGAAGACATCCTCAACACGATGCGAAAAGATGTCATCTTTGATGACCAAGCCGTCGTGGACAACATCTTTGCTATTCCTGTCGCCGCTAAAGATACTACATCTACAGTTGGTTCCATGGCAGTAAACTATGTTACCAATAACCATAAAGTTTTCTTAGAGTTAAAGGTAATATATATATATATATATATCGATATATAAGCTAACAAGTTTTCACTTATCTAAAGAAGAAAAAAGAAGCATCGATTTGACATTATATGCTTATAATATGGCAGAGAGAGCATGATGCTATCCTTCAAAACAGAGTTGATAAGAAATCTGGAGTAAGCTGGGAAGAGTACAAAAACAACATGACTTTCACCAACATGGTAACTTTTAGATATCTTTTAGTAATTTCAATAATAATATGAGGAAGATTTAAAAACGAAGCATATGTTGCAATGCAGGTGATTAATGAGACTCTTAGACTGGCAAATGTGACTCCAGTATTGTTTAGAAAAGCTTTAAGAGATGTTGAAATTAAAGGCAAGTATTACTATAAAAATTCGGCCACTTCTTCAAACGTATTCTCTAAATTAAACGTTTTGTGGTGCAAACATTTGTCACAGGATATACGATTCCAAAGGGTTGGATGGTGGTAGTTGCAAGTTCACTGATTCATTATGATCCTGCGATATATGAGAACCCTTACGAGTTTAATCCATGGAGATGGGAGGTATATACTGATTCTAGTCTTTCTAAAGCATTTTCGATATCTAATCAAAAATATCTTCCAAAGAATATAAATTGATGAAAACGTGGAACAGGGCAAAGAACTGGTTCATGGTTCTAGGACGTTCATGGTATTTGGAGGTGGATTGAGATTGTGTCCTGGTGCTGAATTTGCAAGACTTCAGATTGCAATCCTCCTTCACTATCTTGTCACCAACTACGATTTCTCGATGGCACAAGACACCGAGGTCACTCGTACACCACTAGTTTCTTTCCCCAATGGCATCAATTTGACCATCTCTCATTCTCCCATCGATTGATTTGGAGATCTTAAGTCTATCTAAATGAACTAAGCTTAAATCTACGTACACATGTCACATAATATTGTAAGCTTCGTATTCACATGGAGGATAATTTAATCTCTATCCAAATATTTTCAAACTTTGTTTAAAGTTAAATAAATTTGAACACTTGGAATAAGAAGATATTTTTATTTTCTTAGATATAGAAACGTGTGTTCAGATTTCGGTGAAGTATTCCACTAACTCTATGAGTGAGCACTGCAAAACTGTTAGCGTAAAGATTTATTACTGATTACAACAAAAGGTTTGTATAGATCTTCATTACATATATCTGAAATGGTGTTAACCTCAATAGATTATATCTAGTCAGATGGAAACTTAGTTGGCCATTTCCTAAAGGTATAGCACGAGATCAAATGGTCAAATCATCGAAAAAGGGGAAAAAAAAAGTTTATAGTCTATGAATTTAGATGGTGCTTGATTGGAAGGAAAGAAAATTTAAAAGGAAAGAAATCACTAGTGCTGCTACGTATACAAGTTGAAGTTAAGCGTGTATTTTAGTGTTTCCTATGGCTTTGAAATAATACTTTAGAACAAACAAAAGAACTTGAGGTCTTAATCATTTGTAAAAAATATAAAGTGAGGCTGCCTTCTCCAAGTTTAATCATGAATAATGAGACAAAAAAGAACGCAATGAGTGAACCTCAACTTGAGAAAAAAATAACGCCGAACAGCAGAGTACGAGTTTTTAATATTAAATATTAAAATATGACATCTTTCAGGACATGCACAAGCATAGAGGTTTAACAAGAACTAATTTGGTTATCTATATCGGTATCTTTTTGGTCAAAAGTTCTCGCAAAACTCCACAGTTTTCAAAATAAAAATTGAAGAAAAAAAATTAGAGTTAAACAAATTGTGGTTACTATAATTTTTATTACACGTTGGTACGTGAGTCCGCATAAATAGTTTTTAGAAAAATTAAATATTTAGATAAATAAACATTAAAATTTACTTTAATGATATATAAATTGGATAATATTGTATATAAATGTGACTTTTATTATAATTCGAACTTACTCAATATATATATATATATATATCACTACCAAGTACAATATTTTTGTCAATCAAGCTCAATAATTGAAGTCATCCAATTTAGTTCAATTTTCTAACACAACATGATAAACCGGGATAAGATTTGCCTTTGTAGTGGACATTGATTAGTTAGCTTGACGACTTTAGAATAAAGTTTTTGGTTTAAATCATTGTCAACTTCTCCACAAGATATCTTTTATAAAGCTTTGAAGTCTTGGCCATGCTTAGGAGAACCAACGGTTTGAACCAAAAATCTTGAATCACTTTCTCATATGAAGGTGGCGATTATGTTTTTAATGATGTTCTCTATATGGCATGTGTTAGTTGTTTCGTTTTGTCCATAACTCATATATTGAAGCACACCTCCCACCATTTTAGATATTGCAACTACATAACCGATCATGATTCCAATCTATTATATGTTGTTAGCTACAAATCAAAGATGAAGCCTTTGAAATTTACTAAGATCGAAAGGGAAATAAATAATAATAATTTTCACATAGAGAGTTCTGGAGTAGTAGTAAGTAACATTTATTGTACTAAACCTTGAAGAAAAAAAACGTTCTAGTCCAAAGCATCAATTTGCTCAATATCATCTTCATTCAAGACCTAAGTCAACAAAAAAGAAGTGAGTCAATTTACGATATCTTTACCTCAATTAGACCTGTGATTCATAAAGAAATTAATGAACTTTGTCATGCCCAAGTTGCTCTTTCGTGATTTTTTTTTAATCTTTTGTATATCAGACGACAATTGTGTGGTTAGGGAGGGGCTTACCTAAGAAATTGATATCTCTATGTCTCTCTTCTCTTCTTCCTTCATCTTCACGTCATTATCTCTCTCTCTCTCTAGTCTATCTTTTCAAATTTCTTCCCTATCCTAATTTTTAACCTCGCTTCTTCTTCTAAAGAGTCCTCGATAACCAGATAATTTAATTTCAGAATCTGTAATTTTGATAAAATTCTTGTTCGAATTAATCAAAGGTGAATTTAGTGAGATTGCTTTGCCTATTTAACAATGACCTAAGCTTCTTCCATGTCTCTTGCCGCACGAGTCATGCGTTTTCTTCTCTTTTTGATTGTTTCATTGAAGGAAAATCTTTGTGACGATTCTTTTGTTCCTTCTCTCTAACTAAATTCAAGAGACGTTAGTGTGAAGGAGACGAACAAACAATTAGAGTCTTGGTGTTTTTCTTTATTATGTCTGCAAGAGTTTATGAAGTGAAAGACAACGTGATGTGGCACATAGGGATGTCAATCGGGCTGGCTCGACCCAGTCCGACTTGAAATCCGCAAAACCCGCATATATTTGAGCCTTTCTCGGCCTGGTCCAAAATATTTCCGAGCGTATATTTCAAAGTCCGGTCCGGCTCTAACAGAGCTACAAGACTTTTCGGGATTTTCTGAGCTTATCTTACGGATTAAAAATTCAAACTTATAAGTTAGTTTATAACATTTATTAAAAAGCAATGTTTAAAAGTGCAATATAAAAAAAAATCAATCAAAACTTAAATAACTCATCTATATTCACTAAAACTAACTTAATCTAAAACAAATAAATAACTTAAAACCAAATAAAAATATATACAATTCATATAAAATATCACAAATAAAGATTATAAAATATTAAGGAAGGGTATTAAGTAAATATGAAAACTAAGATTAGAGTTTTAAACTTTATATACAATCAAATATTACAATCAAACAATCATGTTAAAAAAAGTATTATTATCTTTGTATAATGGCTTTTCGGGCCGGTCCGAACCCGATTGGACTAAGTCCTAAAACTCTTAAGTCCAAGAAGCCCAATTTTCTAGACATATATTTAAGTCCAAGCTCAGTGTTTTTCGAAGCCGGGTCGGACTGGACTAACCTTCGGGCTCTGGGCCTAATTAATATGTCTAGTATCATATAGTTTTTTTATTGGTTTAGAAATCTTAGTTGTATTAATTCAAATGTTTTTATTGGCTATTGATTTTAATTGATGTGTCAACACCAACTTGAATGTTAAAGCTGATATGTCATTATCTGGTGAAAAACATCCCAATATTATTGTATTGATTGATTCATACAAAAATCATTAATAAAATACGCACTTGTTTCATTATCGGTTAATTTAATTAGATCTAGCTTCGATCCAGCTTTTGATTCCATGTTATTAAAAGTCAGCCCTTCATTAACATATATCCTTTTCAACTCGATTCACAAACGCAAATCTTGCATCCATATACTGAAGTCTTGGTTATCTTCCAATACAGCTTCTAGCAAAATTAAGTGATGCATATTAAGTAAACACATATAGATCTTATCTTTCTCAAAAAAAAAAATATTTATGGCCCTGTTCTTTTAACTGTCGCGCGACCCCACCTGCGACTATTTTCTAGGCAAGCTAATATTGTAAATATAAGCATTTTAAAGGGTAAAACTGTTAATTCTGCAAATTTCTAATTAAAATCTTTTTTTATATATTGTTAATTATTGTGGACATCGTCTCCTTCCCAGATCTGAATCAATGGATTCAAAACCAGCCACTGTCGCTACTTTTAATTCAAGGTATAGGTGGTGTCGCTAATTATTCAAGATTTAATTTAAGATTTAAGTCGCAGCGACTGGAAAATGGGAGAGATGAAAATTTTGAAAGAGAAATAAAGCTGTTTTTTTGGTCGTCGATCGCCATTGCCGCAACAGAAGCTATATATATATAGCTTAAGAGAAGATGAACAAGGCCTAGAAGCAAACAATTGTTGACTTTAAGCATTTCGATATCTCCGGTGATCCATTCCATGCAATCGGATTTATTTATTTGTTATATATTAAAACATGTAAAAATAAAAGACACATCTGATTGATGGAGAACATTTTAAAGAAAGTTACATCTTAGATAAGAGATAACGTGGATTTGGGGAGGCAAAGTAAAGCAGTGTGGTGCTCTTCTCGAACCGTAACATCTCCTCTTGAGGCAGTGTCACCCATGCTTCAACTCCTTGTCCGTCCTTACAGTCGATCAACACAGTCACATCTTCTAGAATTGGAGAAACATTTCCAGTGAACCAAACCGGATATCCCCACCCAAAGCAAGTCTTATAAAGAGGAATCTTGCACCAGCTAGTTACAACGTGCATGTCATAAAGCTCGTAGCTAAATTTGGTATCCGCCATTGCACCAAGCAATTTCGAACTTATCGTCAAACCTGATGACCCTTCCTCATGTTGAATCAAATGGGATAACTCCTCGTTTCTTTTTTGTAGTTCCTTAACAATTTCTACACTCTCCATGCCTTTTCCATTCAAGGTCAGGGTGGAGTACAAGGGGTTACCCATTAGGTTTTCCGACAAAAGGGTGGGTATCTTGGACCGCAAGTTATTCGCTTGGTACAGAACTTTCTCACGAATTGTGTCTGTCGATGCAGCCACAACATTTTTCCATATAAGTGAAGTCAAACTCTGGACCCGCGTAGGTCGAGGCACGGCATCACTAGCGACTTTCTTCTTGAGCTCTTCGATCTTAGACGCCACAAACACAAATCTCTTCGTGACAATTTTTCTTTTACCTAGCTGATCCTCCCCTGCAATTTTAATGACCTCATTTGCTGGTGGGTAAAGCTTTGTGAAAGAAAAGTCAGGATTAGCCATCGAGTCGCTCTCTCCTCGAGCTGTGGCAGCCCAAAATTGGATGAAATACGAGAGAGCGGCTGCATCGCCGAGCTTATGGCAGATGCCGATTCCGATGGCCATGCCACCACACTTGAAGTAGGTTGCTTGCACAAGAAGTAATGGCCATGCCGAATTTGTCTCGGCGGCCTCTACAGGAAGCAACTGCTGGAGAGATTTCATATCTGGGTCTCTCAGAAAATTAGAGAGAGTGCATTGAACGCGTGCGTCCACAAAGACAGCGCCTTCGTCGCTACTGTCGATGGTGAATCCATTGACTCTTCCAGCGAAAGGGTGGAATTTTGTCAAGGTCTTGGACAGGGAAGTTCTGAGAGTTTGGGAAGTTTGTTCTTGAGAGATCAAATCATCTTTGGTATAGAAAAGAAATGCAACGGCGTAAACCGGAGCTACTATCTGATCCATAAAAGAGAGTTGAAGAGTTCGGATATCATTTGGAGTTGGAGTTGATGGTTTTATGATCTCTCTACAAATGGTTTCAACCTTAACTGTATCCATCGGATGATCTTTATCTTTCTCTTCTTTTCTTTTGTTTTGGAACTGTTTCGTATAAAAAAATCTGTTCAGTTTCTAAGTTTAAGGACTTGATGTTTGACCAAAAAAAAAAAAAAAGCCACTTGATTGAGTTTAGGTTAAATATAAATCATCTATACACAAAAAAAATAAAGTATAGCTTGGCAATAATTGCATAGAGAAAAGGAAATAAAAAATAATTTATTAGGATGGCGATCTCGGCGATTCGATTCGCTTTTTTAATGAGTGGCTTCGACGAGCTTGGGAAACGGAAAGAGGGTCTTTCTCATTCTCCGGTGAGGGAGGATTGTTGGGGTCAGACCGGAAATCTGATCCTCTTTTTCGAAACGAATCTCCCTCCGGTTTGGGATCTTATTTCTTTTAATGGAGATTCGATGCGATTGAGATTTGGAGATTTGGCATGGCTGGATATCTCGATTCGATTCGAGGATATTGGTAGAATCGGGTTTGAAGGTTCGTTTTCGATTTTGGATTCTGTTTGGGGTGTGTTGGTCTTAAAAACGGAGATATCGTTTATGGGAGTTTTGGGATTGGTTCTCTGGTTGTCAGGATGTTATTCTCAGCTGATACGTGGATTGGGATTTGTTTGGGCTATGATTGTGGATTTTAGATTTCGTCTTTGGTTGATTGGAGTATCTCCGGAATTATATCAGCGTATCAGGATTGATATAGGGGTATTTATCTGGGGACTGGGTTTTACTCGACAACACCGTCTTTTATTTTCTCACTTCCTTCTACTTTCTTTCAGTGGTGATTTGCGGTGGTTAGTAGCGGATAGAGCTTGGTTTTTGAGGATAGTGATTTCTTCAATGTCTCAATCAGCGATTATGAAGGGCAAGGGTTCGCTGATGCGTACGAAAGTTGTAAAAATATCAAACTCGGTCTTGGCTCAGAGGATTCAACAGTTTGATCTCACACTCATAGGGAGACTGATGAATCCAGGGGTGCAACGGATTGAGTCTTTGCTATCCACCATGCCCAAGATATGGAAGCTTGAAGACAAAGTGGTGGGAGCTGATTTGGGTCAAGGAACTTTCCAGTTCAATTTTGTGGATGCGGATGATCTTCAAGGGGTTCTTTAGAATGGTCCTTCCCATTTTGATAGTTGGATGCTTTCCTTGGTTAAGTGGGAGCCCATTGTATCTCCTACTTATCCTTCTGCCATCAACTTTTGGGTGAGAGTTTCTGGCATTCCGATGCATCTGTGGGAGGTTGCTACTTTGGAGGCCATTGGCAAGAAGATTGGTATAATCCGAGATATTGATGAAGAATCTGGGAGCGTTTGTGTTACGGTAAATGGCTTCAATCCTATTGTTTTCAAGCTGTTGGTGCTGTTCGAATCTGGAGATGAAGTGGTGGTGACTCTTGAGTATGAGAAACTATCCGGCTATTGTGAAAATTGCTCTCGTCTTACCCACGATGAGAAGAGTTGTCCAGAGTTGATTAAAGCTGGTGGGAGTCACGTGTTTGAGCATCATCCTGAGAAGAGAGGTGTTCAGCGACAACAAGGGATGGGGAATCAAGGGGTTTTCCACAATGCTGGGGGCTGGGAGAAGCCTAGAAAGGTAGTCAAGAGAGCTTTGGACTTCCAAGCTTATGAGTTTTCTGCTGGGGCGGGTAGTTCCGGTTTGTTTCATCAGGTTTATCACCATGGCTCAGGGAGGGAACAGAAACGGACGTACAGTGCAGTTGCAAGCGGGTCAGGAGATAAACGGGAGATTCAGAGGGGTCATGGAGGATACATGGGACAGGCTAATTCCTTCCCCCTTAACCGCAAGGGAAAAGGGAAAGCTTGGCCAAAACCGTTGTACAAGGCAAAAAGCGGTTTCTTAGAGAAGCAGTCACAAGGGGTTCATGGTGTTGATCCTGACGTGGTTGATCAAGGAATTGCTCAACAAAGAATAGCTAGGGAGAGTTCTCCTCCTCATGGGACTACTGCGGTTTTGGTTGATTCTGAGTTTGATGAAGCGACTGATGATCTTCTCGAGGAGGGTGTTACCTCACATGGTAACCTTCCAGAAGAGGGTGAGATTGCGCTCAACCAGGTGAATGCGGGTTTGGGAGACTTGGGTTCGGGTGATGTTATCCCCAATGTGGAGGATCCGAAAGGTACTTCCTCACCATCCTTAATGTTTGATTTGGATGTGAATGTAGTACATGCTGCTTTGCAAGAAGTTAATATCAGTCGTAAGAGAATTGAGGGGTCGAGGAGGCCTACTTCTCTGCTTAATAAACTAGTTAGGAAGCCTAATTTGATTTTAGCTTCCCCTGGTAAACGTTTGCTAGCTAAAGCTTTATCTAAACCTGCAGGTGAAGGTAACAAACAGAATGGGATGGGAAAACAAGGGAACAAGGATGTGGATGGAAACCCAGCTGGCATTGGTATAAGAACAGCAAAGATAGGGATGGGGGCTCTCCTGAAACCGCCGGCTAAACCGTGAAGGTCCTAAGTTGGAACTGTCAGGGCATTGGGGTTGATCTGACAGAGAATTATTTGGGTGATTTGTGGAGGAAGCATCAACCAGATATTTTGTTTTTATCAGAGACAAAGAAATGTTTTTCTTATTTACAAAAATTTCAATCAAAATTTGGCTATAATAAAATGTTTACTGTTGAACCCCGAGGGGCTAATGGTGGTTTGGTTTTATTTTATAAGGATGAAATAAATCTTTCTGTTCTATTTCATAATGACCGTATAATTGATACAAAAGCTGTTCTTGATCATCAATTGGTATATTTTTCTTTTGTTTATGGTGACCCGGTTCCCCAACATCGTGGAAAGTGTGGGATAAATTAACGGACATTGGATCTTTTCGTATTGATCCTTGGTTTATTATTGGAGACTTTAATGAATTAATTGGTAACCATGAGAAGCAGGGTGGTGCCCTGCAGTCAGCTAATTCCTTCAAACCTTTTATCTCAATGATTAAGGATATTGGGATGCTTGAATTTCCATGTTATGGGGATCAATTATCCTGGCATGGGAATCGGTGTAATAATCAAGTGATTCGTTGCCGACTTGATCGGGCTTTAGGTAATGAAGACTGGCACGCCCTCTATCCCAATTCGAAAGTAGAGTATTTGGAGATGATTGGTTCTGATCATAGTCCAATTTTAGCAACTTGTTTGATGGCGATCCGGAGGAGACAGAGACAATTTCGGTTTGATAAGCGGTGGTTGGGTAAGGAGGGCTTGGCTGGAGCGGTTGAGTCTGGTTGGAATCGGACACGGAATTTTTGGATTCCGGGTTTTGTTGATAAATTAAGGAATTGTAGGAATTCGATTTCCTGGTGGAGGAAAAATAATGTCAGTACTGGCCCATCAATTATTTCTTCTTTGAAGACTGCTCTGCATGATGCGAAGATGGATGACTCGGTTTCGCTGGAAGATATTCGGGGAATTGAGAGGAAATTGAAAGAGGCATACCGGGATGAGGAGATTTATTGGCAACAAAAGAGCAGAAAATTTTGGCTAAGGGTTGAGAATAAAAACAATTCATATTTTCACGCATCCACTAAACAACGGCGGGTTCAGAATAGGATAATTGGTTTATTTGGTGCAAATAACGTTTGGGATGAATCAGCGTCGGGTATGGAACATATAGCTACAACATATTTTGAGGATCTGTTCAAGAAATCCGACGGTGGAGGTATTTCTGAGATGCTACAAGCAATTGATCCGATTGTTACGGCAGGTATGAACAGAGATCTTATCAGGGATATCTCGGAAAGGGAAGTAAGACAAGCTCTGTTTGCTATGCATCCGGAGAAAACTCCAGGTCCTGATGGGATGACAGCTTTGTTTTTCCAAAGATTTTGGTCTTCTCTCAAAGGGGATTTAGTGGCTCTAATTAAAGAGTTTTTTCGCACTGGCAGTTTTGATCCGCTTCTAAATGAGACCATTATTTGTCTTATTCCTAAAGTGGATCGGCCTCAGCGGATGGCGGAGTTTAGACCTATAAGCTTATGTAATGTGAGCTATAAGATTATTTCAAAAGTGTTGTGTTTCCGTCTGAAACGTATATTGCCTCGTTTGGTTTCAGAAACTCAATCAGCTTTTGTTTCTGGACGGTTAATTACTGATAACATCCTGGTGGCTCAAGAGATGTTTCACGGATTAAATACTAATAGTAGGTGTAATTCGGAATTTTTGGCATTTAAAACGGATATGAGTAAGGCATATGATCGGGTAGAGTGGGATTTTGTGGAGGCGGTTTTGGTCAAGTTAGGTTTTGATAGGAGATGGATTTCGTGGATTATGTGGTGTGTATCGTCAGTGTCGTACCAAGTTCTTCTGAATGGTCAGCCCAGAGGTTTTATTAGACCTCAGAGGGGGTTACGACAAGGGGACCCTCTATCTCCATATTTATTTATTCTTTGCACAGAGGTCTTGATAGCTAATATTAAGCTGAAAGGGAGAAAAAATTGACGGGTATTACCATCGCCCGTGGTAGTCCTACTGTCTCGCATTTGCTGTTTGTGGATGATAGCCTGTTCTTTTGCAAAGCAACTGCCCAGGAATGTAGGATGGTTATGGATATAATCGGTACCTATGGCAGAGCTTCAGGTCAAGAGGTCAATCTGGCTAAATCATCTATTATGTTTGGCAAAAAGGTTACTCCGGATATTCGATCCCAGTTAAAGTTAGTTATTGGGATTTCTAAGGAGGGTGGCATGGGTTCTTACTTGGGTATTCCTAAGAATCTTCAAGGATCGAAAACTAAGGTGTTTAGCTACGTTAAGGATCGGCTAGATGATCGTGTTAATGGTTGGTCTGCAAAGTGTCTGTCGAAGGGTGGCAAGGAAATTATGATTAAATCAGTGGCTTTGGCATTACCTACCCATGTTATGTCGTGTAATAAGCTACCTCAGGAACTAACATCTAAATTAACAAGTGCAATTTCCATTTTCTGGTAGAAGTCCAATGACAAAGCTCGTGGTATGCATTGGGTTGCGTGGGACAAACTATGTAAAGATAAAGCTGAAGGGGGAATTGGCGTCCGAGCTTTGGAACAATTTAATGAGGCTATGTTGGCCAAACAGTTTTGGCGTCTAATTCAATACCCAACGTCTTTAATGGCTAAGGTGATGAAAAGTCGATATTTCAGGAACAAACATCCTCTTATGGCAAAAAAAACATATAATCCGTCCTTTGCTTGGAGAAGTATTACTTCCATCAAGGGATTGGTGGAGCAGGGAGCGCGATGGGCGGTAGGCTCTGGCAATTCTATTTCGGTTTGGCGTGATCCATGGATACCGGATATTCGCCCTAGACCGGCGAATGGTCGAGGGAGGTTGTGGCGTCCGAGTTTAATGGTTAATCATTTAATAACCCGGAGACTAAGAATTGGCATCTACCTACTTTGGAGGAGTTTTTTGATCCGGGGGATATACAACTAATCCAGAGTATGTCGGTTAGTAGAACTCATCAACTGGATAGATTAATATGGCATTATACTAAATCTGGGAAATATTCGGTCAAATCAGGTTACCGGTTAGCTCGGGAATTAATTATGGATGTAGAGTATGGGCCGACGTGTACGGCTTTGCGGGCCCAATCATGGAAACTTGATGTACCATCCAAGATCCAACACTTTTTTTGGCAGATTGGTTCGGGTACTCTACCTGTGTTGGAGCGTCTTGCACATAGGGGTGTTCGTTGTGACACTGTGTGTAAGAGATGCGATTCTGCAGTGGAAACTATAAACCATGCGCTCTTTGAGTGCCCTAGGTCTCGATGTATTTGGGAGTTGTCGCCTATACGGATGGACCGGGGGTTTTCCATACACATCGATTTATGCGAATTTAGACTTTATTTTTTGGCGGGCGTCTTCGCAATCAGGGGTCTCGGATATCGGCATTCAACTACCTTGGATTATTTGGTCAGTTTGGAAAGATAGGAATAAAAAGGTTTTCCAGGGTATTGAGGTAGAATCTCTTGAGATTTTGAATCAAGCGGCTACGGATAAATTATTGTGGGAGGAGGCCAAGTCTTACTCAGTGAATTATCTGGATCCTCCGTCTTTTTCGGAGGACAGGGGTTCCTCTCCCCGATGCCAATTTGATGGTTCTTGGAAAGGTACAGATCCCTACCAGGGTTTGGGCTGGTGGTGCTGCAATGGAGAGCTTAAAACGATCCTGTTGGGAGCACGGAGTCACCGTCGGAGTATATCACCTCTACATGCAGAATTACAAGCGCTGATCTGGGCTATGGAGTCTTTACTGGTGGCTGGAGTCGATTGTCAGGCTTTTGAGATGGATAGCGTATAGCTAACGGCGATGGTGCAGACGCCGGAAGACTGGCCGGCTTTTTCTAATCTGCTGGAGGATTTCTCACTGCTTCGAAGTTCCTATACCTCCTTCACCCTCACCAGGATTCCACGAGACGCTAATGTCAGAGCCGATTGCCTAGCTCGATCTTCACGATCTCTACCTTCAGAATCTACTTTTGTAAACTTGTTTCCTCCTGTTTGGGCAACCAATCTTGGAGTTCTATTTTAATATTTATAGTTTGGTTGAAAAAAAAAATAAGAAAAATAAAGTATACATACTGACTCACAAACTTGAGAAATTAGTAGAAATACCTTTTATAGATATTTTTTTATAAAAGATACTCTTTTTTTTTTTTTATAAAAAATACTCTCTTTTTTTTTTTATATAATTACAATATGTTAAAATAATTTGTAGAATTTCTTTTTAGTTTTGGATTCTCTATTTTATATTTACGATATATTTTAGGGGATAAGCTTTAGTATTTGGTGTTTAGGATTTATAATTTAGTCATTTTATATATATATACAAGTGTATTATCAAAAAAGATAACAAGATAAAGTATTTTTGTAAGAAAGTATAGAAAATGGTATTTTTGCAAAAATATAGAAAAATGTATTTTTGCAAATGACCTAACAAACTTCCACGATTTTGTAGGGGTTATTTTTGATGGAAAAAATATTTTGGAATCCATGGGACGAATCTGTCTCTTATTTATCTCATTAAATTAATCAATCATAAATTTTGGAATCACTGTATTTTTTTTTGCAGAATATATTTTGGGGAAAACTTTTTTTTGTGGGAAAATTTTAGTTGGAAATTTTTTGGCAGGAAAAAATTCATTTTTAATTTTATTGATTTTAAAGTTTTCAAATAGAACAAAAATGTTCATTGAAATTAAAAGAGAACAATAGTGAAAATAGTAATAAAATATATATTTTTAAAAAGAGATCTACAGAAAATAATTTCTTACAATTTCTCTCACTAAAAATTCCATATTGTGACCAGTCTACAATATGGCATGATCTGTTGGTTTTACCTAATTTGTTAGTAAACAATAATTTAATAATTATTTGAAACAACCACTTATACATAATAATTAATTTAATAATGTTTAATTGAAACATGTTATCCTTGCTATCATTTAAAATATATATTACAGTATAAGATTTACATATACTTTAATTGATCATCCTAAAAAATAAACCTCTCCCAATAATATCCAAACACAAACCTCTATGTAATCTTTCGTATTCGGGTACTCGAGTTGGGTTCAGGTAAAAACTGATCGGATTTGGGTAGAGGAGTTTAGAACCCAATAGGGTAATAGAAATTATCGGCTCTGGTTCGGTTTGGGTCTTATCAAGTTGGATCAAAAATTTCAAAACCTATAAATATATCAAAAAGTCGGGTATTATTTGAGTTCGGGTACTTTGTACCCTATTACCCGAAATTTTAACCGAAATACCTAACTTTTACCCAACAACTTTATGCTAAATATTAAAAAATTAGATTAAAATTTTGAAAAATAGCTAAACATTTCCATATAGTTTTGGTTATTTTGATTATTTTTGTTATTTTGATCTAGAAAAAATTAATATTTTTGAATTTTAAGTTGTAATTTTGAATAATTATGTTATAAGAAAACAAATTATAACTCATATTTTATGTATATTAATTTATTTTGGATATGCCAGATACTCATCTGGTTCTCGATAGGGTCCTTGGTTCTGTTCCGGTTCTTTGAATTTAGGAGTATAGGACCTAATAGGATATTTTAGCAGTTCCAAATTTGGATTTGGATCCATATTTTTGAGTCTGTTTCGGTTTCGGTTTTTTCGCCCAGGTCTACCTTTATGATTGCTAATTGTAGGAAATATAGCAGGCGATGCATCCTTAGTTGAAACTACTTCTTATTTTATTTTATGCATATGGGATGATATATGTTTTTTTTTCTTCCTAAAAATTAATATCAAATTTTAAATCTTCTCATAAAAATTTAACATACGTAAAAAATCAATTAACAGAACTAAAATACATATCAGTTAATTAATTACATACTGATACATGTTATTAATTTTGAATCATTTTTTTTAGTAAATATGCTCAAAAAAAATATAAAAGGAGAACAAGAAAAATTAAAGTGGTACATCTTCGTAGCCTTTCCCTTTAGTCGGTTTATTTTCCAAATAAAATGCTGTATTATTAAACTATATAGTGCATCAAATTGTCCTCAACAAAAAATTAAATGTGGGCCCTAAAGTTGTTTAGAAAAACAAAAGTGATTGGCCTTGTGATTTCACTCTTAGCACATGACATGTCTTAAATGAAAAGAATAATTATATTCATCTCAAAAACTTCAAAGGTATTGGTTCTATCAAATTTTAGTTGACTATATAAAGTTAAAAAATCTAGAAAATTGGAGTCATATCATGTTGATGTTTTCAATTTTAAAAGCATTGCGGTTAAATCGACAACGAATCTTCTTAAAATATCTTATTAAATTTTGTCATTTATCTTTTGAAATAAAGACTAATTTGATCTCATTTAGAACATATAAAAGTGCTATTGATGGATACGGATGTATCTTTACTCAAATGGTTAACGGTCACTACGACAATTTTTTTTACTGTAGTTTGATTCCACTAAATCACATTACCCCGCATAGTAGAGAAGGATTATAAATCGATATAAAAATGTGGAAAGAAAAGAAAAGAATAAAAGCAGTACAGACGCGTTTCAGATGTGAAGTCGTCCTTGATATTTATATGAGCAGGCGCAGAAGCAGCCCAACCTATATAGCCTGAGCTTAGGATCACCAATCTTTTTTGGTTTTTCAAGATCACATATATATATTTTTTGGGTAATACAAAATCACGTAATTTATTTATAGTGTTATTTAATTAGAAAATACATACATCATTTTTAAATAGCCACATACTTTTATTTTCTTTTAGTTGTAGATCTTAGGTATCTTTTTTTTGTTACTTGTTTTTTTCAGTTATTTGTTTTTAAAATGAATTAGAATTTTATTTTAAAAAATATACATATATATATATATATATATATATAATATTATTACATCAAATAATAAAAAGGGCCACAATTTTTTTCCCTTTCCAACTACCGATTTTATTGGACCGGCCCTGCGCAGAGCCTTGGTGTAATGATATTTTTATCGATTTGGGCCTTTTTTGGACTAAATATTTGAGATAAAGCATTTATATCCATGCTTTCAAAATTAGACATTTTCTAGTGAGAGTAAATAACAAAATTAACCCTAATGAAAGAAAAAGTCATCTTCTTCGACGTTCTCTATCTCACCATCGACATCTTCATTTTACAATTCCATTGATCAAAAATTTAAACCCTAAAAACTGGTACTTTGTGAAACCAAGGGGGAAAAATTAAACAAATTTTGTGAATCTTTCTCGTCTTAAAGTTTTAGATCGCTTAATCTCTTATATTGTCTACCATATATTTCAAAAACCACAATCATCACAATCAACTCTGTCAGATCTGCAGCTCCTACGGGAGTGAATCTTTGTGCATCGTTGCATTATTTGTCTAATTCTAACAGTCATAAAATTGTAGACTCGAGAAGGACATGTAGGTGAGATTTGAAATTGCCCATAAGAGTAAGAGACGACAAGAGAGACGATGGACCTGCGTCAATCTTGCTGCTCCATCAATGAAGGGTAAAATCATCCTTTAATGATGAAAGAAATGCCTAAAACTGTAAGTCCGACATTCAGTCCCAAATCCATAAAATTTTGAGAAATAATGCCTATTTCTATAATTAATCTTTGGTGTAATATGTGAGTGCCCAGAGAGTGAAGGTGTTTCTGTAGGTTGTATTGTAAACTTTTCTTATTTGCTGAAAAATAAAATATTAATGAGCAAAAATATCATAGTGATTTTGATAGTCGTGAATAAAAAGTAGGATAACAAGAAACACCTTCGTGGGAAATTAATTACCGTGGTCCCTGTGAATTAATCCACTGGTAAAGGGTCCTCTACTATACCGAAAATATGATAGACCCATCCCCAAAATAATCATCATGGGATCATTTGGACAAGGAATTGATTTTACGATTGTGATTAAACTATACAGGGTTCATTATCTTGCAAGGTAACGTGAGTAAACATGGCCTTCAAGAGACGTGAACGTGTGGCCTTCCCATTCGTTTATTTCTATATGTTTTGATTTATTATAGAAAAATTTAGAAGATGAAGACACGCTACTGAATCAGTCAATGGACAACGAATCTTCTTCAAATATCTAATTGATTAATTTGACTTATATTATATAACTAAACAAATGGACTTAGTTTATCGAAAATCTAGTAACATGCAAGGGCAGCAATTTTCTGTCACGGAGATCTATTTTTCTTAATTAATCAAATTACTAGAGATCAAAACCACCGACATATTTTTATATACTGTATGTTTAAATTTTATATGATAGCGAGGATAATGTGTTCTAATTAAATATATAAATATAGTAAAATAAAACATGATTGTTTAATCGATTACTAATAATCATATATCAATAATTTATGCAAAATCAAGATATCATGACATATTCAAGATCTACTCCAAGTCAATTCAAATTTTTATATTTGGGTTTAGATCAAATTTTACAAATCGAGATATCATCATCATATCATATTTCAGAAAATCCATATCTGATTTTTTATAATACTTATACAGTTGTACTAGCTCAATAAACGAGAGATTTTTTATATACTATATAAAGAGTTATTCAATTTTATAGTAAATGTTATTCAATGATATGTATTTTGTTTTTTATTATTTTGTTTTGGGATTATATAACTGCTATCTTGTTAGTAGGTTCTACATTTTCTCGATTTGTAAATATATTTTTATTCGGTCGTTTTGTTCTGTCTACTATCGTTTATCAATCCAACAAATCATCACATAATTTTCTTGTAATTTTTTCATTGTCACAGTTTCTATAATTAATTTTTGGAAAATCATCTATCCTAAAATTGTTTTAAATCGAACATGCTTAACTGTGGAATTCTTTATAAATGATTGAGTATATAGATTAGTATACTGGGAAAATATATATAGTCAAATCTATTCTTTTAAATCTCTTTGTATGAACCACGCTATTTTTTTAAACTAGGGTGTTTTAATTCACCACCATAATAGATGGTAATGTCTTCGTTGCATATCAATACTGTCACCCCCAACGATGTGGGCCTTTTTGATTCCATACTCATATGGATTTGTCTCTTATACTTGTAATGTCTCGACCGCCACCTTTGTTCGACGACTGACTCGCTACATCCACGAGATATGATAGACTTGTTTACCAATCCTACAAATCACCATATTATCTTTCTATGTGTTTTGTACTCACTCGCACTGTTCCAATAATCACTTCTCGGAAGATTAGCTATGCTGAAATCGCTTCAGCTCAATCACGCTTAACTATGAATAAATTATGGTGACATAAGTGGTCAAATCAATTATTTTAAACCTCTCTCAGACACTATTATATTTTCTGAAACCAAGATGTTACAAATTAAGAGTCCAATTTATATATAAAATAAATATTTCTTAACAAAACAAAAAATACATGTGAATTATATCGATGAAGAAATAATGCAATTATATATCCTCAACATATAATATATACAGGCTTCGAATTCACGAAAATATGCAGATTTAAAGTAACTAGAGTATACTAGAATAGAATTGTGTATGTATCTGATAAGTTGAGTTTTGATTTATCTGGTCTGAAATATTTTACAAATAGTATCAAAATTTCACTTAAAAAAAATTAAGAAATAAGGAATAGTGAATTGGCTGGCCGTAACGCTCAAAAATCTTGAGTTTTACTCCCCATGTACGTCATAAATTGATTTTTTGGGTCAACAAAAGAATCAGCTCAAACGACCCAATTTGGAGGAAAATTGTTTACAAACAAGATAGATGCGGAGGAACTGTTTCGTACAAAAAAATCTGTTCAGTTTCTAAGTTTAAGGACTTGATGTTTGACCAAAAAAAAAAAGCCACTTGATTGAGTTTAGGTTAAATATAAATCATCTATAGACAAAAAAAATAAAGTATACATACTGACTGACAAACTTGAGAAATTATTAGAAATACCTTTTATAGATATTTTTTATAAAAAATACTCTTTTATATATAAAAAATACTCTTTTTTTTACCATTTTCATTTTTGCCCAATTTTATATAATTACAATATGTTAAAATAATTTGTAGAATTTCTTTTTAGTTTTGGATTCTCTATTTTATATTTACGATATATTTTAGGGGATAAGCTTTAGTATTTGGTGTTTAGGATTTATAATTTAGTCATTTTATATATATATACAAGTGTATTATCAAAAAAGATAACAAGATAAAGTATTTTTGTAAGAAAGTATAGAAAATGGTATTTTTGCAAAAATATAGAAAAATGTATTTTTGCAAATGACCTAACAAACTTCCACGATTTTGTAGGGGTTATCTTTGATGGAAAAAATATTTTGGAATCCATGGGACGAATCTGTCTCTTATTTATCTCATTAAATTAATCAATCATAAATTTTGGAATCACTGTATTTTTTTTTTGCAGAATATATTTTGGGGAAAACTTTTTTTTGTGGGAAAATTTTAGTTGGAAATTTTTTGGCAGGAAAAAATTCATTTTTAATTTTATTGATTTTAAAGTTTTCAAATAGAACAAAAATGTTCATTGAAATTAAAAGAGAACAATAGTGAAAATAGTAATAAAATATATATTTTTAAAAAGAGATCTACAAAAAATAATTTCTTACAATTTCTCCCACTAAAAAATCCATATTGTGACCAGTCTACAATATGGCATGATCTGTTGGTTTTACCTAATTTGTTAGTAAACAATAATTTAATAATTATTTGAAACAACCACTCATACATAATAATTAATTTAATAATATTTAATTGAAACATGTTATCCTTGCTATCATTTAAAATATATATTACAGTATAAGATTTACATATACTTTAATTGATCATCCTAAAAAATAAACCTCTCCCAATAATATCCAAACACAAACCTCTATGTAATCTTTCGTATTCGGGTACTCGAGTTGGGTTCAGGTAAAAACTGATCGGATTTGGGTAGAGGAGTTTAGAACCCAATAGGGTAATAGAAATTATCGGCTCTGGTTCGGTTTGGGTCTTATCAAGTTGGATCAAAAATTTCAAAACCTATAAATATATCAAAAAGTCGGGTATTATTTGAGTTCGGGTACTTTGTACCCTATTACCCGAAATTTTAACCGAAATACCTAACTTTTACCCAACAACTTTATGCTAAATATTAAAAAATTAGATTAAAATTTTGAAAAATAGCTAAACATTTCCATATAGTTTTGGTTATTTTGATTATTTTTGTTATTTTGATCTAGAAAAAATTAATATTTTTGAATTTTAAGTTGTAATTTTGAATAATTATGTTATAAGAAAACAAATTATAACTCATATTTTATGTATATTAATTTATTTTGGATATGCCAGATACTCATCTGGTTCTCGATAGGGTCCTTGGTTCTGTTCCGGTTCTTTGAATTTAGGAGTATAGGACCTAATAGGATATTTTAGCAGTTCCAAATTTGGATTTGGATCCATATTTTTGAGTCTGTTTCGGTTTCGGTTTTTTCGCCCAGGTCTACCTTTATGATTGCTAATTGTAGGAAATATAGCAGGCGATGCATCCTTAGTTGAAACTACTTCTTATTTTATTTTATGCATATGGGATGATATATGTTTTTTTTTCTTCCTAAAAATTAATATCAAATTTTGAATCTTCTCATAAAAATTTAACATACGTAAAAAATCAATTAACAGAACTAAAATACATATCAGTTAATTAATTACATACTGATACATGTTATTAATTTTGAATCATTTTTTTAGTAAATATGCTCAAAAAAAATATAAAAGGAGAACAAGAAAAATTAAAGTGGTACATCTTCGTAGCCTTTCCCTTTAGTCGGTTTATTTTCCAAATAAAATGCTGTATTATTAAACTATATAGTGCATCAAATTGTCCTCAACAAAAAATTAAATGTGGGCCCTAAAGTTGTTTAGAAAAACAAAAGTGATTGGCCTTGTGATTTCACTCTTAGCACATGACATGTCTTAAATGAAAAGAATAATTATATTCATCTCAAAAACTTCAAAGGTATTGGTTCTATCAAATTTTAGTTGACTATATAAAGTTAAAAAATCTAGAAAATTGGAGTCATATCATGTTGATGTTTTCAATTTTAAAAGCATTGCGGTTGAATCGACAACGAATCTTCTTAAAATATCTTATTAAATTTTGTCATTTATCTTTTGAAATAAAGACTAATTTGATCTCATTTAGAACATATAAAAGTGCTATTGATGGATACGGATGTATCTTTACTCAAATGGTTAACGGTCACTACGACAATTTTTTTTACTGTAGTTTGATTCCACTAAATCACATTACCCCGCATAGTAGAGAAAGATTATAAATCGATATAAAAATGTGGAAAGAAAAGAAAAGAATAAAAGCAGTACAGACGCGTTTCAGATGTGAAGTCGTCCTTGATATTTATATGAGCAGGCGCAGAAGCAGCCCAACCTATATAGCCTGAGCTTAGGATCACCAATCTTTTTTGGTTTTTCAAGATCACATATATATATTTTTTGGGTAATACAAAATCACGTAATTTATTTATAGTGTTATTTAATTAGAAAATATATACATCATTTTTAAATAGCCACATACTTTTATTTTCTTTTAGTTGTAGATCTTAGGTATCTTTTTTTTGTTACTTGTTTTTTTCAGTTATTTGTTTTTAAAATGAATTAGAATTTTATTTTAAAAAATATACATATATATATATATATATATATATAATATTATTACATCAAATAATAAAAAGGGCCACAATTTTTTTCCCTTTCCAACTACCGATTTTATTGGACCGGCCCTGCGCAGAGCCTTGGTGTAATGATATTTTTATCGATTTGGGCCTTTTTTGGACTAAATATTTGAGATAAAGCATTTATATCCATGCTTTCAAAATTAGACATTTTCTAGTGAGAGTAAATAACAAAATTAACCCTAATGAAAGAAAAAGTCATCTTCTTCGACGTTCTCTATCTCACCATCGACATCTTCATTTTACAATTCCATTGATCAAAAATTTAAACCCTAAAAACTGGTACTTTGTGAAACCAAGGGGGAAAAATTAAACAAATTTTGTGAATCTTTCTCGTCTTAAAGTTTTAGATCGCTTAATCTCTTATATTGTCTACCATATATTTCAAAAACCACAATCATCACAATCAACTCTGTCAGATCTGCAGCTCCTACGGGAGTGAATCTTTGTGCATCGTTGCATTATTTGTCTAATTCTAACAGTCATAAAATTGTAGACTCGAGAAGGACATGTAGGTGAGATTTGAAATTGCCCATAAGAGTAAGAGACGACAAGAGAGACGATGGACCTGCGTCAATCTTGCTGCTCCATCAATGAAGGGTAAAATCATCCTTTAATGATGAAAGAAATGCCTAAAACTGTAAGTCCGACATTCAGTCCCAAATCCATAAAATTTTGAGAAATAATGCCTATTTCTATAATTAATCTTTGGTGTAATATGTGAGTGCCCAGAGAGTGAAGGTGTTTCTGTAGGTTGTATTGTAAACTTTTCTTATTTGCTGAAAAATAAAATATTAATGAGCAAAAATATCATAGTGATTTTGATAGTCGTGAATAAAAAGTAGGATAACAAGAAACACCTTCGTGGGAAATTAATTACCGTGGTCCCTGTGAATTAATCCACTGGTAAAGGGTCCTCTACTATACCGAAAATATGATAGACCCATCCCCAAAATAATCATCATGGGATCATTTGGACAAGGAATTGATTTTACGATTGTGATTAAACTATACAGGGTTCATTATCTTGCAAGGTAACGTGAGTAAACATGGCCTTCAAGAGACGTGAACGTGTGGCCTTCCCATTCGTTTATTTCTATATGTTTTGATTTATTATAGAAAAATTTAGAAGATGAAGACACGCTACTGAATCAGTCAATGGACAACGAATCTTCTTCAAATATCTAATTGATTAATTTGACTTATATTATATAACTAAACAAATGGACTTAGTTTATCGAAAATCTAGTAACATGCAAGGGCAGCAATTTTCTGTCACGGAGATCTATTTTTCTTAATTAATCAAATTACTAGAGATCAAAACCACCGACATATTTTTATATACTGTATGTTTAAATTTTATATGATAGCGAGGATAATGTGTTCTAATTAAATATATAAATATAGTAAAATAAAACATGATTGTTTAATCGATTACTAATAATCATATATCAATAATTTATGCAAAATCAAGATATCATGACATATTCAAGATCTACTCCAAGTCAATTCAAATTTTTATATTTGGGTTTAGATCAAATTTTACAAATCGAGATATCATCATCATATCATATTTCAGAAAATCCATATCTGATTTTTTATAATACTTATACAGTTGTACTAGCTCAATAAACGAGAGATTTTTTATATACTATATAAAGAGTTATTCAATTTTATAGTAAATGTTATTCAATGATATGTATTTTGTTTTTTATTATTTTGTTTTGGGATTATATAACTGCTATCTTGTTAGTAGGTTCTACATTTTCTCGATTTGTAAATATATTTTTATTCGGTCGTTTTGTTCTGTCTACTATCGTTTATCAATCCAACAAATCATCACATAATTTTCTTGTAATTTTTTCATTGTCACAGTTTCTATAATTAATTTTTGGAAAATCATCTATCCTAAAATTGTTTTAAATCGAACATGCTTAACTGTGGAATTCTTTATAAATGATTGAGTATATAGATTAGTATACTGGGAAAATATATATAGTCAAATCTATTCTTTTAAATCTCTTTGTATGAACCACGCTATTTTTTTAAACTAGGGTGTTTTAATTCACCACCATAATAGATGGTAATGTCTTCGTTGCATATCAATACTGTCACCCCCAACGATGTGGGCCTTTTTGATTCCATACTCATATGGATTTGTCTCTTATACTTGTAATGTCTCGACCGCCACCTTTGTTCGACGACTGACTCGCTACATCCACGAGATATGATAGACTTGTTTACCAATCCTACAAATCACCATATTATCTTTCTATGTGTTTTGTACTCACTCGCACTGTTCCAATAATCACTTCTCGGAAGATTAGCTATGCTGAAATCGCTTCAGCTCAATCACGCTTAACTATGAATAAATTATGGTGACATAAGTGGTCAAATCAATTATTTTAAACCTCTCTCAGACACTATTATATTTTCTGAAACCAAGATGTTACAAATTAAGAGTCCAATTTATATATAAAATAAATATTTCTTAACAAAACAAAAAATACATGTGAATTATATCGATGAAGAAATAATGCAATTATATATCCTCAACATATAATATATACAGGCTTCGAATTCACGAAAATATGCAGATTTAAAGTAACTAGAGTATACTAGAATAGAATTGTGTATGTATCTGATAAGTTGAGTTTTGATTTATCTGGTCTGAAATATTTTACAAATAGTATCAAAATTTCACTTAAAAAAAATTAAGAAATAAGGAATAGTGAATTGGCTGGCCGTAACGCTCAAAAATCTTGAGTTTTACTCCCCATGTACGTCATAAATTGATTTTTTGGGTCAACAAAAGAATCAGCTCAAACGACCCAATTTGGAGGAAAATTGTTTACAAACAAGATAGATGCGGAGGAACTGTTTCGTACAAAAAAATCTGTTCAGTTTCTAAGTTTAAGGACTTGATGTTTGACCAAAAAAAAAAAGCCACTTGATTGAGTTTAGGTTAAATATAAATCATCTATAGACAAAAAAAATAAAGTATACATACTGACTGACAAACTTGAGAAATTATTAGAAATACCTTTTATAGATATTTTTTATAAAAAATACTCTTTTATATATAAAAAATACTCTTTTTTTTACCATTTTCATTTTTGCCCAATTTTATATAATTACAATATGTTAAAATAATTTGTAGAATTTCTTTTTAGTTTTGGATTCTCTATTTTATATTTACGATATATTTTAGGGGATAAGCTTTAGTATTTGGTGTTTAGGATTTATAATTTAGTCATTTTATATATATATATACAAGTGTATTATCAAAAAAGATAACAAGATAAAGTATTTTTGTAAGAAAGTATAGAAAATGGTATTTTTGCAAAAATATAGAAAAATGTATTTTTGCAAATGACCTAACAAACTTCCACGATTTTGTAGGGGTTATCTTTGATGGAAAAAATATTTTGGAATCCATGGGACGAATCTGTCTCTTATTTATCTCATTAAATTAATCAATCATAAATTTTGGAATCACTGTATTTTTTTTTTGCAGAATATATTTTGGGGAAAACTTTTTTTTGTGGGAAAATTTTAGTTGGAAATTTTTTGGCAGGAAAAAATTCATTTTTAATTTTATTGATTTTAAAGTTTTCAAATAGAACAAAAATGTTCATTGAAATTAAAAGAGAACAATAGTGAAAATAGTAATAAAATATATATTTTTAAAAAGAGATCTACAAAAAATAATTTCTTACAATTTCTCCCACTAAAAAATCCATATTGTGACCAGTCTACAATATGGCATGATCTGTTGGTTTTACCTAATTTGTTAGTAAACAATAATTTAATAATTATTTGAAACAACCACTCATACATAATAATTAATTTAATAATATTTAATTGAAACATGTTATCCTTGCTATCATTTAAAATATATATTACAGTATAAGATTTACATATACTTTAATTGATCATCCTAAAAAATAAACCTCTCCCAATAATATCCAAACACAAACCTCTATGTAATCTTTCGTATTCGGGTACTCGAGTTGGGTTCAGGTAAAAACTGATCGGATTTGGGTAGAGGAGTTTAGAACCCAATAGGGTAATAGAAATTATCGGCTCTGGTTCGGTTTGGGTCTTATCAAGTTGGATCAAAAATTTCAAAACCTATAAATATATCAAAAAGTCGGGTATTATTTGAGTTCGGGTACTTTGTACCCTATTACCCGAAATTTTAACCGAAATACCTAACTTTTACCCAACAACTTTATGCTAAATATTAAAAAATTAGATTAAAATTTTGAAAAATAGCTAAACATTTCCATATAGTTTTGGTTATTTTGATTATTTTTGTTATTTTGATCTAGAAAAAATTAATATTTTTGAATTTTAAGTTGTAATTTTGAATAATTATGTTATAAGAAAACAAATTATAACTCATATTTTATGTATATTAATTTATTTTGGATATGCCAGATACTCATCTGGTTCTCGATAGGGTCCTTGGTTCTGTTCCGGTTCTTTGAATTTAGGAGTATAGGACCTAATAGGATATTTTAGCAGTTCCAAATTTGGATTTGGATCCATATTTTTGAGTCTGTTTCGGTTTCGGTTTTTTCGCCCAGGTCTACCTTTATGATTGCTAATTGTAGGAAATATAGCAGGCGATGCATCCTTAGTTGAAACTACTTCTTATTTTATTTTATGCATATGGGATGATATATGTTTTTTTTTCTTCCTAAAAATTAATATCAAATTTTGAATCTTCTCATAAAAATTTAACATACGTAAAAAATCAATTAACAGAACTAAAATACATATCAGTTAATTAATTACATACTGATACATGTTATTAATTTTGAATCATTTTTTTTAGTAAATATGCTCAAAAAAAATATAAAAGGAGAACAAGAAAAATTAAAGTGGTACATCTTCGTAGCCTTTCCCTTTAGTCGGTTTATTTTCCAAATAAAATGCTGTATTATTAAACTATATAGTGCATCAAATTGTCCTCAACAAAAAATTAAATGTGGGCCCTAAAGTTGTATAGAAAAACAAAAGTGATTGGCCTTGTGATTTCACTCTTAGCACATGACATGTCTTAAATGAAAAGAATAATTATATTCATCTCAAAAACTTCAAAGGTATTGGTTCTATCAAATTTTAGTTGACTATATAAAGTTAAAAAATCTAGAAAATTGGAGTCATATCATGTTGATGTTTTCAATTTTAAAAGCATTGCGGTTGAATCGACAACGAATCTTCTTAAAATATCTTATTAAATTTTGTCATTTATCTTTTGAAATAAAGACTAATTTGATCTCATTTAGAACATATAAAAGTGCTATTGATGGATACGGATGTATCTTTACTCAAATGGTTAACGGTCACTACGACAATTTTTTTTACTGTAGTTTGATTCCACTAAATCACATTACCCCGCATAGTAGAGAAGGATTATAAATCGATATAAAAATGTGGAAAGAAAAGAAAAGAATAAAAGCAGTACAGACGCGTTTCAGATGTGAAGTCGTCCTTGATATTTATATGAGCAGGCGCAGAAGCAGCCCAACCTATATAGCCTGAGCTTAGGATCACCAATCTTTTTTGGTTTTTCAAGATCACATATATATATTTTTTGGGTAATACAAAATCACGTAATTTATTTATAGTGTTATTTAATTAGAAAATACATACATCATTTTTAAATAGCCACATACTTTTATTTTCTTTTAGTTGTAGATCTTAGGTATCTTTTTTTTGTTACTTGTTTTTTTCAGTTATTTGTTTTTAAAATGAATTAGAATTTTATTTTAAAAAATATACATATATATATATATATATAATATTATTACATCAAATAATAAAAAGGGCCACAATTTTTTTCCCTTTCCAACTACCGATTTTATTGGACCGACCCTGCGCAGAGCCTTGGTGTAATGATATTTTTATCGATTTGGGCCTTTTTTGGACTAAATATTTGAGATAAAGCATTTATATCCATGCTTTCAAAATTAGACATTTTCTAGTGAGAGTAAATAACAAAATTAACCCTAATGAAAGAAAAAGTCATCTTCTTCGACGTTCTCTATCTCACCATCGACATCTTCATTTTACAATTCCATTGATCAAAAATTTAAACCCTAAAAACTGGTACTTTGTGAAACCAAGGGGGAAAAATTAAACAAATTTTGTGAATCTTTCTCGTCTTAAAGTTTTAGATCGCTTAATCTCTTATATTGTCTACCATATATTTCAAAAACCACAATCATCACAATCAACTCTGTCAGATCTGCAGCTCCTACGGGAGTGAATCTTTGTGCATCGTTGCATTATTTGTCTAATTCTAACAGTCATAAAATTGTAGACTCGAGAAGGACATGTAGGTGAGATTTGAAATTGCCCATAAGAGTAAGAGACGACAAGAGAGACGATGGACCTGCGTCAATCTTGCTGCTCCATCAATGAAGGGTAAAATCATCCTTTAATGATGAAAGAAATGCCTAAAACTGTAAGTCCGACATTCAGTCCCAAATCCATAAAATTTTGAGAAATAATGCCTATTTCTATAATTAATCTTTGGTGTAATATGTGAGTGCCCAGAGAGTGAAGGTGTTTCTGTAGGTTGTATTGTAAACTTTTCTTATTTGCTGAAAAATAAAATATTAATGAGCAAAAATATCATAGTGATTTTGATAGTCGTGAATAAAAAGTAGGATAACAAGAAACACCTTCGTGGGAAATTAATTACCGTGGTCCCTGTGAATTAATCCACTGGTAAAGGGTCCTCTACTATACCGAAAATATGATAGACCCATCCCCAAAATAATCATCATGGGATCATTTGGACAAGGAATTGATTTTACGATTGTGATTAAACTATACAGGGTTCATTATCTTGCAAGGTAACGTGAGTAAACATGGCCTTCAAGAGACGTGAACGTGTGGCCTTCCCATTCGTTTATTTCTATATGTTTTGATTTATTATAGAAAAATTTAGAAGATGAAGACACGCTACTGAATCAGTCAATGGACAACGAATCTTCTTCAAATATCTAATTGATTAATTTGACTTATATTATATAACTAAACAAATGGACTTAGTTTATCGAAAATCTAGTAACATGCAAGGGCAGCAATTTTCTGTCACGGAGATCTATTTTTCTTAATTAATCAAATTACTAGAGATCAAAACCACCGACATATTTTTATATACTGTATGTTTAAATTTTATATGATAGCGAGGATAATGTGTTCTAATTAAATATATAAATATAGTAAAATAAAACATGATTGTTTAATCGATTACTAATAATCATATATCAATAATTTATGCAAAATCAAGATATCATGACATATTCAAGATCTACTCCAAGTCAATTCAAATTTTTATATTTGGGTTTAGATCAAATTTTACAAATCGAGATATCATCATCATATCATATTTCAGAAAATCCATATCTGATTTTTTATAATACTTATACAGTTGTACTAGCTCAATAAACGAGAGATTTTTTATATACTATATAAAGAGTTATTCAATTTTATAGTAAATGTTATTCAATGATATGTATTTTGTTTTTTATTATTTTGTTTTGGGATTATATAACTGCTATCTTGTTAGTAGGTTCTACATTTTCTCGATTTGTAAATATATTTTTATTCGGTCGTTTTGTTCTGTCTACTATCGTTTATCAATCCAACAAATCATCACATAATTTTCTTGTAATTTTTTCATTGTCACAGTTTCTATAATTAATTTTTGGAAAATCATCTATCCTAAAATTGTTTTAAATCGAACATGCTTAACTGTGGAATTCTTTATAAATGATTGAGTATATAGATTAGTATACTGGGAAAATATATATAGTCAAATCTATTCTTTTAAATCTCTTTGTATGAACCACGCTATTTTTTTAAACTAGGGTGTTTTAATTCACCACCATAATAGATGGTAATGTCTTCGTTGCATATCAATACTGTCACCCCCAACGATGTGGGCCTTTTTGATTCCATACTCATATGGATTTGTCTCTTATACTTGTAATGTCTCGACCGCCACCTTTGTTCGACGACTGACTCGCTACATCCACGAGATATGATAGACTTGTTTACCAATCCTACAAATCACCATATTATCTTTCTATGTGTTTTGTACTCACTCGCACTGTTCCAATAATCACTTCTCGGAAGATTAGCTATGCTGAAATCGCTTCAGCTCAATCACGCTTAACTATGAATAAATTATGGTGACATAAGTGGTCAAATCAATTATTTTAAACCTCTCTCAGACACTATTATATTTTCTGAAACCAAGATGTTACAAATTAAGAGTCCAATTTATATATAAAATAAATATTTCTTAACAAAACAAAAAATACATGTGAATTATATCGATGAAGAAATAATGCAATTATATATCCTCAACATATAATATATACAGGCTTCGAATTCACGAAAATATGCAGATTTAAAGTAACTAGAGTATACTAGAATAGAATTGTGTATGTATCTGATAAGTTGAGTTTTGATTTATCTGGTCTGAAATATTTTACAAATAGTATCAAAATTTCACTTAAAAAAAATTAAGAAATAAGGAATAGTGAATTGGCTGGCCGTAACGCTCAAAAATCTTGAGTTTTACTCCCCATGTACGTCATAAATTGTTTTTTTGGGTCAACAAAAGAATCAGCTCAAACGACCCAATTTGGAGGAAAATTGTTTACAAACAAGATAGATGCGGAGGAACTGTTTCGTACAAAAAAATCTGTTCAGTTTCTAAGTTTAAGGACTTGATGTTTGACCAAAAAAAAAAAGCCACTTGATTGAGTTTAGGTTAAATATAAATCATCTATAGACAAAAAAAATAAAGTATACATACTGACTGACAAACTTGAGAAATTATTAGAAATACCTTTTATAGATATTTTTTTATAAAAAATACTCTTTTATATATAAAAAATACTCTTTTTTTTACCATTTTCATTTTTGCCCAATTTTATATAATTACAATATGTTAAAATAATTTGTAGAATTTCTTTTTAGTTTTGGATTCTCTATTTTATATTTACGATATATTTTAGGGGATAAGCTTTAGTATTTGGTGTTTAGGATTTATAATTTAGTCATTTTATATATATATACAAGTGTATTATCAAAAAAGATAACAAGATAAAGTATTTTTGTAAGAAAGTATAGAAAATGGTATTTTTGCAAAAATATAGAAAAATGTATTTTTGCAAATGACCTAACAAACTTCCACGATTTTGTAGGGGTTATTTTTGATGGAAAAAATATTTTGGAATCCATGGGACGAATCTGTCTCTTATTTATCTCATTAAATTAATCAATCATAAATTTTGGAATCACTGTATTTTTTTTTTGCAGAATATATTTTGGGGAAAACTTTTTTTTGTGGGAAAATTTTAGTTGGAAATTTTTTGGCAGGAAAAAATTCATTTTTAATTTTATTGATTTTAAATTTTTCAAATAGAAAAAAAATGTTCATTGAAATTAAAAGAGAACAATAGTGAAAATTGTAATAAAATATATATTTTTAAAAAGAGATCTACAAAAAATAATTTCTTACAATTTCTCCCACTAAAAAATCCATATTGTGACCAGTCTACAATATGGCATGATCTGTTGGTTTTACCTAATTTGTTAGTAAACAATAATTTAATAATTATTTGAAACAACCACTCATACATAATAATTAATTTAATAATATTTAATTGAAACATGTTATCCTTGCTATCATTTAAAATATATATTACAGTATAAGATTTACATATACTTTAATTGATCATCCTAAAAAATAAACCTCTCCCAATAATATCCAAACACAAACCTCTATGTAATCTTTCGTATTCGGGTACTCGAGTTGGGTTCAGGTAAAAACTGATCGGATTTGGGTAGAGGAGTTTAGAACCCAATAGGGTAATAGAAATTATCGGCTCTGGTTCGGTTTGGGTCTTATCAAGTTGGATCAAAAATTTCAAAACCTATAAATATATCAAAAAGTCGGGTATTATTTGAGTTCGGGTACTTTGTACCCTATTACCCGAAATTTTAACCGAAATACCTAACTTTTACCCAACAACTTTATGCTAAATATTAAAAAATTAGATTAAAATTTTGAAAAATAGCTAAACATTTCCATATAGTTTTGGTTATTTTGATTATTTTTGTTATTTTGATCTAGAAAAAATTAATATTTTTGAATTTTAAGTTGTAATTTTGAATAATTATGTTATAAGAAAACAAATTATAACTCATATTTTATGTATATTAATTTATTTTGGATATGCCAGATACTCATCTGGTTCTCGATAGGGTCCTTGGTTCTGTTCCGGTTCTTTGAATTTAGGAGTATAGGACCTAATAGGATATTTTAGCAGTTCCAAATTTGGATTTGGATCCATATTTTTGAGTCTGTTTCGGTTTCGGTTTTTTCGCCCAGGTCTACCTTTATGATTGCTAATTGTAGGAAATATAGCAGGCGATGCATCCTTAGTTGAAACTACTTCTTATTTTATTTTATGCATATGGGATGATATATGTTTTTTTTTCTTCCTAAAAATTAATATCAAATTTTGAATCTTCTCATAAAAATTTAACATACGTAAAAAATCAATTAACAGAACTAAAATACATATCAGTTAATTAATTACATACTGATACATGTTATTAATTTTGAATCATTTTTTTTAGTAAATATGCTCAAAAAAAATATAAAAGGAGAACAAGAAAAATTAAAGTGGTACATCTTCGTAGCCTTTCCCTTTAGTCGGTTTATTTTCCAAATAAAATGCTGTATTATTAAACTATATAGTGCATCAAATTGTCCTCAACAAAAAATTAAATGTGGGCCCTAAAGTTGTATAGAAAAACAAAAGTGATTGGCCTTGTGATTTCACTCTTAGCACATGACATGTCTTAAATGAAAAGAATAATTATATTCATCTCAAAAACTTCAAAGGTATTGGTTCTATCAAATTTTAGTTGACTATATAAAGTTAAAAAATCTAGAAAATTGGAGTCATATCATGTTGATGTTTTCAATTTTAAAAGCATTGCGGTTGAATCGACAACGAATCTTCTTAAAATATCTTATTAAATTTTGTCATTTATCTTTTGAAATAAAGACTAATTTGATCTCATTTAGAACATATAAAAGTGCTATTGATGGATACGGATGTATCTTTACTCAAATGGTTAACGGTCACTACGACAATTTTTTTTACTGTAGTTTGATTCCACTAAATCACATTACCCCGCATAGTAGAGAAGGATTATAAATCGATATAAAAATGTGGAAAGAAAAGAAAAGAATAAAAGCAGTACAGACGCGTTTCAGATGTGAAGTCGTCCTTGATATTTATATGAGCAGGCGCAGAAGCAGCCCAACCTATATAGCCTGAGCTTAGGATCACCAATCTTTTTTGGTTTTTCAAGATCACATATATATATTTTTTGGGTAATACAAAATCACGTAATTTATTTATAGTGTTATTTAATTAGAAAATACATACATCATTTTTAAATAGCCACATACTTTTATTTTCTTTTAGTTGTAGATCTTAGGTATCTTTTTTTTGTTACTTGTTTTTTTCAGTTATTTGTTTTTAAAATGAATTAGAATTTTATTTTAAAAAATATACATATATATATATATATATAATATTATTACATCAAATAATAAAAAGGGCCACAATTTTTTTCCCTTTCCAACTACCGATTTTATTGGACCGACCCTGCGCAGAGCCTTGGTGTAATGATATTTTTATCGATTTGGGCCTTTTTTGGACTAAATATTTGAGATAAAGCATTTATATCCATGCTTTCAAAATTAGACATTTTCTAGTGAGAGTAAATAACAAAATTAACCCTAATGAAAGAAAAAGTCATCTTCTTCGACGTTCTCTATCTCACCATCGACATCTTCATTTTACAATTCCATTGATCAAAAATTTAAACCCTAAAAACTGGTACTTTGTGAAACCAAGGGGGAAAAATTAAACAAATTTTGTGAATCTTTCTCGTCTTAAAGTTTTAGATCGCTTAATCTCTTATATTGTCTACCATATATTTCAAAAACCACAATCATCACAATCAACTCTGTCAGATCTGCAGCTCCTACGGGAGTGAATCTTTGTGCATCGTTGCATTATTTGTCTAATTCTAACAGTCATAAAATTGTAGACTCGAGAAGGACATGTAGGTGAGATTTGAAATTGCCCATAAGAGTAAGAGACGACAAGAGAGACGATGGACCTGCGTCAATCTTGCTGCTCCATCAATGAAGGGTAAAATCATCCTTTAATGATGAAAGAAATGCCTAAAACTGTAAGTCCGACATTCAGTCCCAAATCCATAAAATTTTGAGAAATAATGCCTATTTCTATAATTAATCTTTGGTGTAATATGTGAGTGCCCAGAGAGTGAAGGTGTTTCTGTAGGTTGTATTGTAAACTTTTCTTATTTGCTGAAAAATAAAATATTAATGAGCAAAAATATCATAGTGATTTTGATAGTCGTGAATAAAAAGTAGGATAACAAGAAACACCTTCGTGGGAAATTAATTACCGTGGTCCCTGTGAATTAATCCACTGGTAAAGGGTCCTCTACTATACCGAAAATATGATAGACCCATCCCCAAAATAATCATCATGGGATCATTTGGACAAGGAATTGATTTTACGATTGTGATTAAACTATACAGGGTTCATTATCTTGCAAGGTAACGTGAGTAAACATGGCCTTCAAGAGACGTGAACGTGTGGCCTTCCCATTCGTTTATTTCTATATGTTTTGATTTATTATAGAAAAATTTAGAAGATGAAGACACGCTACTGAATCAGTCAATGGACAACGAATCTTCTTCAAATATCTAATTGATTAATTTGACTTATATTATATAACTAAACAAATGGACTTAGTTTATCGAAAATCTAGTAACATGCAAGGGCAGCAATTTTCTGTCACGGAGATCTATTTTTCTTAATTAATCAAATTACTAGAGATCAAAACCACCGACATATTTTTATATACTGTATGTTTAAATTTTATATGATAGCGAGGATAATGTGTTCTAATTAAATATATAAATATAGTAAAATAAAACATGATTGTTTAATCGATTACTAATAATCATATATCAATAATTTATGCAAAATCAAGATATCATGACATATTCAAGATCTACTCCAAGTCAATTCAAATTTTTATATTTGGGTTTAGATCAAATTTTACAAATCGAGATATCATCATCATATCATATTTCAGAAAATCCATATCTGATTTTTTATAATACTTATACAGTTGTACTAGCTCAATAAACGAGAGATTTTTTATATACTATATAAAGAGTTATTCAATTTTATAGTAAATGTTATTCAATGATATGTATTTTGTTTTTTATTATTTTGTTTTGGGATTATATAACTGCTATCTTGTTAGTAGGTTCTACATTTTCTCGATTTGTAAATATATTTTTATTCGGTCGTTTTGTTCTGTCTACTATCGTTTATCAATCCAACAAATCATCACATAATTTTCTTGTAATTTTTTCATTGTCACAGTTTCTATAATTAATTTTTGGAAAATCATCTATCCTAAAATTGTTTTAAATCGAACATGCTTAACTGTGGAATTCTTTATAAATGATTGAGTATATAGATTAGTATACTGGGAAAATATATATAGTCAAATCTATTCTTTTAAATCTCTTTGTATGAACCACGCTATTTTTTTAAACTAGGGTGTTTTAATTCACCACCATAATAGATGGTAATGTCTTCGTTGCATATCAATACTGTCACCCCCAACGATGTGGGCCTTTTTGATTCCATACTCATATGGATTTGTCTCTTATACTTGTAATGTCTCGACCGCCACCTTTGTTCGACGACTGACTCGCTACATCCACGAGATATTATAGACTTGTTTACCAATCCTACAAATCACCATATTATCTTTCTATGTGTTTTGTACTCACTCGCACTGTTCCAATAATCACTTCTCGGAAGATTAGCTATGCTGAAATCGCTTCAGCTCAATCACGCTTAACTATGAATAAATTATGGTGACATAAGTGGTCAAATCAATTATTTTAAACCTCTCTCAGACACTATTATATTTTCTGAAACCAAGATGTTACAAATTAAGAGTCCAATTTATATATAAAATAAATATTTCTTAACAAAACAAAAAATACATGTGAATTATATCGATGAAGAAATAATGCAATTATATATCCTCAACATATAATATATACAGGCTTCGAATTCACGAAAATATGCAGATTTAAAGTAACTAGAGTATACTAGAATAGAATTGTGTATGTATCTGATAAGTTGAGTTTTGATTTATCTGGTCTGAAATATTTTACAAATAGTATCAAAATTTCACTTAAAAAAAAATTAAGAAATAAGGAATAGTGAATTGGCTGGCCGTAACGCTCAAAAATCTTGAGTTTTACTCCCCATGTACGTCATAAATTGAATTTTTTGGGTCAACAAAAGAATCAGCTCAAACGACCCAATTTGGAGGAAAATTGTTTACAAACAAGATAGATGCGGAGACGTACGCGCTTGGCGTGCCAAAGAATCCGCGTTAACATTTGTATTACGAGAAACACAAACCAATGAAAAAGAAGAAAACTCTTCCCTGTCAATATTTATGTCTCTAAGTATGTTATCGATGGCTGGCCAGTCATGAGGAGAAGACACCATCTTCACCAAATTTGAACATTCCGTAAAGAAAGCCATATCCCAGAAATCATGGCCAATCATGAACCGCATGGCGTAAATGAAAGCTTCAACTTTAGCATGTAACGGAGATAGGCTACGTCGGTAGTTGGTAGCTCCGAGTAACGGGACGCTCTTTGCAATGAAATACAATACCATCCCGCACCTGCAAAATTATCAGACTCTTTACAAGAGTCATCAACAAAACACCGATATCCTAAATAAACCAAAGGAAAAGAAGGTCTGCCCCCTCAAAACCTAGGAGAAGAGACTAGAGGAGAGGAGGGACACTCCGCATCCACTACTTCCTCCTGAGTCTGTACTCAGGTGGGACACTCCGCATAAATTGATTGATATGTTGATTTAGAAAGCTGTAATTTGGTTTCTTCATCTTAATGTTCTTAATGCTGAAAATTAATTATGTAGCTAACTATTTCTTTATCTTAGATCGAGTTTTTAATGAAAGAACTTAAAATGAGCAAAACCAAATCCCTATCCAACGAAGACTAATATGGATTACCTTATCTAGTTAAGGTAAAGTGCTGAGTTAACCCGAACCGGTTAGCTTTCGGTGGTGAATGATGTATTGCTTTTGTATGATCTAACAGAACAAAATTAAATTTTGGTTCAACTTTCAAAGGATTTTTTTTTTTAATAATCACAGATTTTTTGACTCAAATTTGTAATTTCTGTTCTGAGGGGTACAAATGGTACATAAGTTATTATAGTAATTATCAACCATTTTGTACGAAACAATTTAGTAATATTATAGTAACTCTCCTTTTTTTTATTGGTTAAACTTTTTAAAAGTAGACATTTCTTATTATAGGTGTTTTTATTGTTTAAAAATATGTGATTATAACTAAAACATCTTATATTTTGAAACAGAGAAAATAATATAGTAGTTTAAATTTTTAATCAATTACGAGAGATCATTACAACCGATATTTGTTTATATATATTTAAATTTTATATGATAACGACGATAATGTGTTTCAGTTAAATAAAATAAATTTGATTAATGAATGGTTGTTTGAAACTATTATTATATTATCATATACCAACCAATTATGCAAAACCGAGATATCGTGTCATATTCAAGATCGATTCCAACTCATTTCAAATATTTATAATTCGATACTACAAATCGCAATATCATCATCATATCAAATTCTGAAATATCTATATCTGATTGTTTAGAATACTTATACTAGCTTAATTAAAAATATACTACCTAAAAATTTAGAGAAATATTCTAAAATAGCACTAAAACAAGTTTTATGGACAATTATAGCACACATTCTATAAATTTCCAAAATAACACTATTTAACACATTAAAGTATTTAAAATTAATTTTTAGAGTTTTTGTTTTTTAGGTTTGGGTTCTTAATTTCACATTTAGGATATAGTTTTGAGAGGTAGGGTTTAGTATTTTGAATTTAAGAATTAATTTTAAAAGATTGATTAGTGCTATTTTTTAAAATTTAAAGATGTTGTACTAAGTTTGGAAAAAACCCTATTTTTGTACTATTTTTGAGAGTCTCCCAAAATTTAAGTTATACAAGAAAATATCAAATATATTTTTAAATTCATTCATAAAAGTTTATTTTGAAATATTCCGGTGTTCGAAATATCAAATATGGTGTGCCTAAAGAAAAGTTTAATAGAAATAATTTGGTCACACATATCACTAGTGTTCACTTATCTTTTCGGTCAACTATTACGAGAGAATTCAAAAGGTAAGTGTGCTTTAGCTGGAATATTTTGTGGATGGATAACCTAGAAAATGATTGTCGGTATTGTGGCCAAACTCTTCCCCTTCGAAGTCCGTGTATACAAATGTTGATCATTTTTTGGGCCATAATAATCATGTGTCTCATTTTTTGGCCATAATAATCATTTTTAACGTTTCCCTGGCTAATGTGATATATTTGGAAAGCCAGGAATGCACGGATTTATGAGAATATTGATGAGCGGTCTGAGGAGATTGTCTTGGTAGCGGAAGGTGAGGCATTGTCGTGGCAGCAGACTCAAGTGGAGGGTGATATTATGGATTCAACCTCTACCACTCTAGCTACAGAGCCCCGGCAGAGGCTGCTCGCCACTAATCTTCCTGCGTTTTTACGGGTTATCGTTGCTTCGTAGATGGATCTTGGAAAGCGGGTTATCGCTCGTCACTAATTATGGATTTGTTTATTCGTTTCAGGACGCGCTGCCGACTAGAGGAGCCACCTATTTCCGACGAAGTCTCTCTCCCTTACGTGCTGAAGTAGAAGCTTTCATTTGGCCAATGCGGTGCATGATCGGACATGACTTCAGAGGTGTGGCATTCTATACAGACTGTTCAGACTTGGTGAAGATGGTGTCTTCTCCTTCTGACCGGCCAGCTTTCTCGGCGTACCTTGACGACATCAAGATAGACAGGGAAGAATTTTCAACTTTCACATTATCTTTTATCTCTAGAAACACAAATATAAGTGCGGATTCTCTCGCACGCCAAACGCGTACTTATTCGCATAATGTTTTGTACGTAAATAATTTCCCACACAATTGGCTCTTTTGAACTAATCTTTTGTTAACAAAAAAAATTAAGAATAGGAATTGACTGGCTGTAAACATTTCACTTAAAATAGATAATTAATCTTGAGTTTCACATCATAAATCGATTGATATGTTGATTTAGAGAACTGTAATTTGGTTTCTTCATCTCAATGTTCTTAATACTGAAAATTGGGTATTTAGGTAACTAATTATTAAACTTAGAGTTTTTAATGAAAGAACTTTAAATGAGCAAAACCCAAAAACAAATTCTGAATTAATAAACAGTTAGCCCTTTTGGTGCTGAATGATATATTGTTTTTTTTTTGAATGAATGTAAAATTATATTTAACCCAAAAAAGTCTTTGATACATTATAATTTATAAGTAAGTATTTTTCGAAAGAACGTTGACAAAGCTAAAGTTTAAGTTCTCAAAATGTAATGTTCTAACCGTCACTTTTTAGTGGGCCTCATGTCTAATCTCAGTCCATGGGTCTATATTCCTTAATGGGTCTTACGACTTCTCACTAGCCATGTGGGCTCATCTATATCCGACCGCCGGTTTGTTACGTCCGATAGGTTTTAAAGACTTGTTTACCATCTCTACAAATCACTACATGATCTTTCCCTGTAGTTTTGTCCTTACTAGCACAATTCCGATAATCAATTTCCGGAATGTCATCCATACTAAGACTACTCCAGCATAAGCACGCTTAACTGTGGAGTTCTCTCGTGACCCTTGACCGAAAAGATAAATGCATTTTGATGACATAGTTGGCCAAATCAATTATTATAAACCTCTCCGTATATCGGGATGTCACACAAAATCTTGTTGCTAGCCAAGTGTGGATTCCCTCTTTAATCTGAAGTTGTTTTGCTGAATGGAAAAGGAGCTTATTTTGCATTTGCCGGTCAAGAAGCTGCATGAGCTGATCCGGTGGGCGTGGAGGATCTCCATGCTTACGGCGATATATTATTTTTATATGATCTAAGAGCACAAATTTAAACTTTGGTTTAAGTTTAAATGAGAATTTTTAAGAGAAAATAACCATCGATTTTGTTATCACCGAATGTGTAATTTTCTTGTAGTGCGATCACATGTGAAATAGAAAACTACAAACATATCTTTTAGCGGAAAATTACATCTTTGATATTTTTTTCGTACGCTTATATATTATGTTCGTTATGTTTTATTGAATTATGCAGACGTAAGAACAAATATTTTATACAAGAACCTCTTTTATTGTTTTTGTATGGAAAAGAAGAGCAGATGAGTTTCAGATGTGAGTCGTCATCGGAAATTAGAGGAGCAAGCGTAGAGCCTTTGTGTAATATACCAGTGCCCAAAGACCGAAAATGTTTCTATATGTCGGATAATGTAGCAGAAAATTATTCTTGTACACTCCTCTTATGTCCTGCAAAAGATAATGTTAATGAGAAATAATATCATAGTGATTTTGAATTGCCGTGAATAAAAAAGTAGGATAACAGGAAACACGCACACCTCTTGTGAGAAATCACCCACTAAAACTAATTAGGAACACTATAGATCTGTATAGATCTTGAGGATGGTCTAAGCCTTCTTGTTGATTTTGCAGGCAAAAGTGTAAAAAGAACCATATTTAAAAAATAGATTTTGTTCTTCACTTTTTGTATTTTCTCTTTTTACAAATTGGTTATGTAATTAAACATATTGTTCTTCAGTTTAAGTATGGTTATACTTATTCCCCCTAAAAAAGTATAGTTATTTATATCATTATTATTTATGAGTTTGCAAAAAAATAATTTTTTGGGCAGAATATTTTTTTTTTGCGTTGGGCATTATAAAGTGCCAGGCCGGCACTGCTTAGAGATGTTCTATTTAACTAATTTTACGTATAAAAGAACTTAAAATAAGGAAAAAGAACTATCCAACGAAGGTTAATATGGATTAATTGATCTAGCTAGTTAAAGTTCTAAATTGACCCATTGGCCTTTTTTTTGTTTGGTGAGCACCCGTTGGTCTCTTGTGGTGAATGTTATAAGTTTCAAGGGATTTTTTCAAAAATATAATCACTGATTTTCTTGATTTCCTATATGCAATTTCTTGTAGTGTTAAATAGAAAAACGCAAACATATCTTTTAAAAAGAAATAACATATTTGATAGACAATGTTATTGTGATAAGACGCAAACATATAATTGTTTTAACATGGAAACCTTGAGAAAAAAAAAAAAGAGCGAAAATGACTGTGAGTGCCCAGAGAGTGAAGGCGTTTTAGAAAAACCACCATCTGTGAATTTATCTACTGGTAAAGGGTCTCACTCCATCTGACCACTCAATATTAAAACCATCAATGCTTGTCCTCTGCTACCGAAAATAAGGTAGATCCCATCCCCAAAATAATCATCACGGGATGATTTGGACAAGGAATTGATTATGCGATTGTGGTTAACCTTGTTGTGTTTTTTTTTTTTTGACAATGGTTAACCTTGTTGTTGATAGTTGATTTAATGTGATTTGGGTTTGGTTCCTTGTTTCGCAAGGTAACGTGAGTAGCTCATTAAAGAACATGGCCTTCCTAGTACTGGATTTAAACATTGGTACTATAATAGACGTCATTTCTTTCTTTTTTTTTGTTAAAAGTAGACGTCATTTCTAAGCACTAAGAACATCAAGATGAAGATGTGAACATTAAGAACATGGCCTATTTTGCAAGAGACTTCAAGGTGTGGCCTTCCCATTTTTCTATTTTGAATTATTATTATCTTAATAGTGGTTTGGATTCACTATAGACAAAATTTAGATGATGAAGACAGGCTGCTGAATCGACAACGAATCTTCTTCAAATATCTAATTGATTTTTGTTGTTTATCTTTCTGAACCAAGACTAATTTGATCCCGAGTTTGACTTATAGTACATAAGAAAACAACTGAACTTAGTTTTTTGAAAATATAGTACCATGCAACGTCCACTAAAACCATTATTAAATTATGATTTACCAACATTATTAAATTATCATTTACCAGCAAATTATGCAAAATCATTTTTGTTGTCTATCTTTCGGAATCAAGACTAATTTGATCCCGCGTTTGACTTAATAATAGCACATAAGAAAACAAATGAACTTAGTTTATTGAAAATATAGTACCATGCAACGTCAATTAAAACCATTATTAAATTATCATTTATCAATAAATTATGCAAAATCGAGATATGGGGTCATATTCAAGATCTATGCCAGCTCATTTCAATTTTTTTATAATTTGGATACTACAAATCGAAATATCATCGTCGTATCAAATTCCAAAATACCCATATCTGATTCTTTACAGTGCATATATACTAGCTCAAGTTGATTAAGAAGATACTAACTCAAAATTTAATTTATACTAGAAAATATCAAATGCAATTTAAATTTCAATTTTGGTAACTTTCTTTAGTTATTATTATTATGTCATAGAAATGTATTTTTGAAACATCTCGATATCATCCAGAGAGAGGTGCATGCAAAGAGGTTTAATAGAAAAAATTTAGTGGCTTATATTACCAGAGTTCACTATCTTTTTCTCAATTGTTGTGAAACAACTCGAGTTAAGTGTGTTTTAGCTGAAAAAAATTATGAATAGGTGATTTTTTGGAAAATGATTGTTGGTAATATGCAAGCGAGAAAGAAAGCATGAATAATATCACGTGATGATTTGTAAAATTGATAAACAAGTTCTTAAAATTTCCCGCACGTAGTATCTGGACTATCGAATAAGGGTTAGTTTGGGCTGAGAGAAGACGTGGATCCACTAAAAGGTGGTGGTCTAGAAGCTATATTTAGTATCATAACCAAACGCAGATGAGGGGGGAATCAAGAGGACTTACAATGTCAAAGAGTGACAACTTTGATGCATAATAAGTATGTTGCGGTTTGTTAGTGAGGGTTTAGAGGGAATTTTAAGAAAAACTTTGGTTGAAGTTTAAAGGGAATTTAAGAAAATAACCACCGGTCTTGTGCAAAAAAAAAAAAACTACTGATCTTATTAATTTCTTGTAGTGAGCACAGGAGAAAATAGAAAATTAAAACAAACATATCTTTTAGACGATTACATATTTGATATTTTTTTCGTAGGCTTATGTACTCTTTATTTTTTAACTAATTATTTAGACGATAAGAATAATATATTTGTTTTATACAATAAGTTCTTTTATTGTTTTTAGATGGAAAGAAGAGAAAAGGAAGAAAGAGCTAAAGAGTCGTCATCAGAATTTAGAGGAGCAAGCGTAGAGCCTTTGTGTAATACATGAGTGCCCAAAGACCGAAAATGTTTCGATATGTCGGATAATGTAGCAGAACATTATTCTTGTAAACTCCTCTTATGTCCTGCAAAATATAACATTATGTTAATGAGCAATAAATATCATATTGATTTTGATATATAGTCGTGAATAAAAAGTAGGATAATTAATAGGAAACACACCTCTTGTGGGAAATCACCGTTATCCATCTGTGAATTTATCAAGACTTTCGCACCACGATGAACTGGTGAAGGGTCCCGCTCCATCTGACCACTCAGTATTAGAATTATCAATGCTTGTCCTGTATTCACCATATTGCTCTTGTTTCCTTCCAAAGGAATATATTTCTTCTTTGGGCAAGAGAGATAACTCTCTCCCCAACCACCTTCAATGTTTTGTGTCCCAAGAATGAATTGAACCGCTCTACGAATTGCCTCGCTGTTTTCGTATGTCATGCCAGCAGCCACTAGACCTCGTACAGCAAAGAAGGTCCCAGGAATGAAGCATACTCCCCAGTTTCCAAACCATGAACCATCCGCTAGTTGCATGCTTTCGATGTATTCCACTCCCTTCGTTATAGCCCTTTCTACTTCTTTTTTTCTGTACTCTGGATGATGTTTCAAGAAGCGTACCAACACTACTACCGCTGACCCTGTGCATTCTAGATACTCATGCTCGACAATTGTGTCGTCAATAAACTCTATGGGACTAAGCCACTGTATTTGAATTTGAAATGTGTTATGTTCATTTTATATAATATCCAAAGATAATGAAACTTAAAAAACCAATAAATGATAAAGACCTCAAGCCATTTTTTCCCATTCGCTACCTCCCATATGCTTATGCCTCCATTTTTGCTCTGTTATTAAGAAAATTTTGTAAGTTACTAATCAGCTTGTGGGGTTTTGTAACAACAATTAAATTTACCTGCATATACAGAAGCATATCGACAGCTTCATAAAGCCTCTCCACATCCATTTTCTCACCAATGAACTCCGACGGCATGCTTTCAAAGATCAGACAACACTGTCCACCACACGCGAATTAGTAAACCATCTTTAGGTAATTCAGAGAGAGAGAAAAATACGCACCTCTAAACTTTCAGCAGTACAATCTGAGACAAACCATCCTTGATCTTTGTCTGAAAACCCCCACCCTCCTTTAGATCGATCTCTGAACATTTTGACATAGTCACCAGGAGGGTCTTCTGTAAACTGAGAATTCCTCAAGAAAGAGTATCCTTTTATGAGCGTTGATTTAATCTCCTCGTCAACATCAGCAGCTAACATGACTTGTAGCACGAAGGCTGCGTCCCATATTTGGCTACCAAAAGTCTACACATTGCATGTGTTTATAATTTATTATCATATCTCCGACTCCAATAAAGATTTTAGAGTTCACAAAACTAACCTGGATTTTTAGGCCGTCCTCTGCAATCCATACATAACCAGGGACACGAGCAAGATGTTTTTTAAAGAAATCACTCTCTGGATCTTCAACCCAACAAGCAAGCATATGAAACACCTAAAATATTATTCGATAAACCCATATCACTTTTTTTTTGTCTTTTTTTTTTTGTCTTTCTTCTAGTTTACTCTTCTGAATGTTAATGTTTACCTTTGGCACAGCTCCACCCGTAATGTATCGGGTAGCTTCGTCATGGTAGTGAATGAGTTCCATTGCGGTTCGGATAGCTTTTTCTCTTATGAGCTTGTTAAAAGGCCACCGATTTAAGACATTCTCGGAAAACATGTGAACACTTTTCCAAAATAAATCTTGTATTACGTTTTGTGGATAGTATAGATCTTCCTGCATCATCATCACATTTTGGTTTGTAAGGATTAATCTTAATTATCTAAAATAGTTTAAAGACCTATATAATTAACCTTTCTTAACTCTATACCAAAAAAAAATTAATTATTTCATATGCAATATATATGTGAGTAATTAAAATGTTACCTTGGCGCATGCATGTCGAGCTTGGCTCCAATCAATTTCATTATACGCCTCAGGGTAAAGCTCTTCGCGAAGCTGTAGAATGAGAGGTGTAGGTGTAGCTACAAATTTTTTACCATACAAATAGGACATTGCCATGAAAGTATCCCGCAAATAAATCCAGAGAGTGCCTGCATGCATGTAACGTGTATATGAAAAAAAATTAAAGAGCTAAACAAAACTAAATTGTAAAATTAATTTTTTAAAGCATAATATTTTTTTTGTTTTTTTTTTAAAGCATAATTTAAGGCCATCATCAGTATGTAGTTGTTCAAATGCAAACCTCCGTTAACAGAAAAATAAGAAGGTAAGAACCAGAACTCTGGCAGTATGGGCCTGCAACCAGACCATTCATACACTCCAAGAACCTAATAATATGAACAGAAGAAAAAGTTAGGGGCAAAGCACTAGCAAATTAAGATGATGATCTAAAGAGAGTCTTATCTTTAGTTGGTCATTATATACGAGACATTATACATACCGAAAGCCAAGCTTTTCCGAACAATGGCGTATAGGTCGCACCACCATGGTCAATGATCCATTTACGAGCCCTCGCACACGCACTTGTTTTACCATCATAATCAGGGTCTACTCCAAAGATTCTTAGGCAGATGTAGTTGATGACCGTGCAGAACATAAAACTGTGGCTTTCAACGTCTATTCCCCACCCACCATCCTCGTTCTTGATGTTAAGAATTTATCCAAAAATAATACAATTGATTCATTTTGAAGTCACTTATAATCTTGTTAAATTTTTTTAGATAAACTTTTTTGTTTATTTCGTATATAATTTTTTTTCCTTCTTTCGTACATATAAACAAAGCTATCCATTAGTTTAGATTAAAAAATTGATATAATGCATTTTGCCAAAACAAAGGTTTTTGTTAGGACTTAGGACTAAGGAAGGTATATGTCACGCGGCACAAATCCTTAAATTGTTATAGACTTTTTCGTATGTATATTAGGTGTGATTTGTGTAATCCTTTCTCGCATGGGTAAAGAGTCTATACTGCCAATTAGATTATTATATTAATCATTCATTATTTGTATCAAATAATAATAAATATATAAATTTTCTATTGTTTATACAGCAAATTTTATATTACTAAAGCCTTTTATCATTTAAAACTGAGTAAAACTGTTTGTATGCGTTTGGTAAGAATAGAAATCATTTTACACGACCAGTTCTACACACATCATTATTGCTTACTTACTAATCTTATATAATTTGGAAGATTAAAAAACAGGTATATACACATGGAAGTTTAAAAAAAAAAATCTTTAAAGAGTTGTTCCATTGAGTCATGAAGGAAGTACCTGATGAATGTATAAGTAACGCAACATCTCTTTCCGATGCTCCAGAGAGAAGATTTGATCCAGATGGCCAGTGATATACAAGCATATGACCTAATATTATTTTTTAATTTCATCATTGGTGCTTCTATTTTAGACTATAGTTTTAGTTAAGATAATACTAAAGTATGCAACTCACAAAGGGGGCGTTGAAGAACATACAACCAGCGTTTTCAGCTGGCCAATGTCCATCATCAGACTGCAACGCTGCCATATAAAGTATTCCTCTTCTCAGAGCCGTTCTTGCGTCTTCGTATGTTATTTTCTCTGCGTTCTCTATCTTCACTCGCGGGATCGTCTGTTCGAACTTTTTTTCCCTAAGAAACTTTAAAACCAAAAGCAAAATTTATTACGTTATATACCTGGTATAATTTTTGCTTACCGAAATAAATATTTTTACCTGCATACGCCATAGGAGATCCGCGTTGGCCTTGTATTGTGACCTATTTTCTGAGAAATTCTTTCGAGCCTGTTCAACCTCAGAGAGTTCCTCTGGAGAGCCTGCATCGGCATCAAACTCCCATATCTGCCTTCCTACGTAGTTGTTGATGGTGGTCGAGTGAGGGTCATCTCCTGCCTTAGCTCCGATCCTCAGCCTCCACATTTTTTTATATCAATTCTGCTGGACAGAAAAAGTTCATATTTTCATAATTTATTTACTATCAACAAATTTCGTTTGCGTATCAAAAATTTCAAACGTATTGTTTTTCCAATTAGGTGAAACAATTCACTGAAATTTTTATTTCTGAATAAACAAATCTTATATTAAAACAATCAAACTCCAGATCTCTTACCCTGATGGCTCTAAAGAGCTTTTTAGTAAATTTAAAGTGAGCACCGGCTTGTCCTCTTTGGATCTTTTAGAATGGAATACTACGTAACACACATATGTATCCATTTATATAACAAATTTTGCTCTAAACACACGCAGGGCTGTCAAGAAAAATTCACCCGACTATTTTATTATAATTTTATTATAGATTTCTATATGATAACGAGGATAATGCATTTAAAATTTGGAAAGAGATATATATTATTAAGAACTTTCTATTATTAATAACTAGAGAGAGGACGACCCGTTGGACGGATTTGATTTTTTTTTATTAGTTTTTGCGTACAATTTTTTTTATTTTTTTATTCTTTAATTTTGTTTTCAATAAATCTGGATGTACATAAAGTTATTCCTGTGGACAATTTTTTAATTTTTTAATTGTTTAAAATCAAAAAGAAATTATAATTGGACATTCGGTGGGTATGCAGCCCCATTGACCTCCTCAAACATCTCCGAGTTAACAATATCCGGGTATACATCCAAATAATGAAAACAAAGTAGTAAAAAAACTATTAAATACAATTATAAAAATACTATCTATTAGACACACTATAAGAAAACAGCATAAAACCGATAGGCATATTCTTCAGTTTTCCGTCGGAAACGACGATTACCGACGAATTACAGACGTAAATGTCCGTCAGTTCTAGAGCGTCGGAAAAAATAATCCGTCGAAAATCTGTCGGAAATTACCGACTGATTTCCGACAAGACAAATACCGACGGATAACCGACAAACATGTTGAGTCGGTAAACCATCAGTAAATACCGATGGATTTCCGATGGAAATCTTACCGACGGATTTCCGACGGATTATGTACCGACGGGTTTCCGACAGCATTATACCGACTGGTTTCCGACAGCATTATACCGACGGATTTCCGACGGAATATTTACCGACGGGTTTCCGACAGCACGAATACCGACGGATTTTCCGACGGTATTACTGACGGAACTACCGACGGTTTCACGATTGATTTTCGAGAAACTCCGTCATTTCCGACAGAATACCGACGGAATGTTTCGAAAAAATCCGTCGTTTCCGACAGATTACCGACCGATTTCTTCGAAAAAGTCCGTCATTTCCGACTGATTACCGACTGATGTATGTTTTGTATTTTTTTTTAAATTGCATAATTATTCAAATTTTAATACTAAATTTTTTGTTAAAATAGAAATGCTTATATAATAATATTTAAAAATTTAGGGAAATATTATTTCGTACAAACATGGAAAATGTTCTAAAAACCGAAAACATAAATATTTTACAAAACAAAGCTAGAATTCAGAAATCTAAAAGGCAGAATGTCTTGCCCGCATCTCGCTCATGAACGCTGCTAGATCCTCATCCCTCTTCTTGTTCTCCTCGTCCCTTTTTTTGTTCTCCGCTTTTTGTTCTTCCATTTCCTTTTCCAATGTTGCAATCCGAGCATCCTTCTCTTGCAGAGCTTGTTGGAACTCTTGTGTGGGAGCAAATGAGTAACCCGTTGATTGAGATAACGGGCTTTGTTGGGAGAGATTTCCAAGTCCAAAAATCCGTCCCTTGTTTTTTTCAGTTTCCTACACATTCATTTTAAAAATTATTCAAACATTTTAAAACAAAACAAAGTAAAATCAAATTTTAAAAAAAACAAATATTACCTCATAAAAAATCTTGTTTAATTTCTCTCTTCCAAGTTCAACAGTAGACTCTGATCCTTCAGAAGATTGTTGGGAACTGATTATCTCCTCTTGCCGCCTCCTCGAACTCTCAACAACCAGCTTAGCTCTACCATCTTGTATTTGTTTGGTCTTTTTGTTGGTATGCATATCCTCCATCAAAGTAATATGGTCTGGTACCACACCACCCCTAATAGTCTAAAAGAAGTATTTTAATTATATAAAGATTGTCTTATTAATGATAAAAATAACAATTATACGAAATCTTAAAACTTACAAGTTGGCGTTGTCGGGTATAGGCGCTAACTGGACCATTGTTGTGGGTTGCCGAAGTAGAGAAATCCGCCGAAGTAGAGAAATCCGCCGGAGGGAAGAAAGCCGCCGGATGAGGGAAGAAAGCCGCCGGAATAGTAGCTGGTTTGGACGCCGGAAGTCGCCGGATTGGACGCCGATTCGTCGCCGGAATTTTGGTTGCGAGAGCGAGAGAGAGGATTCGTCGTCGTTATGTCGACGAGTGCGAGAAAGAAGATGAAATGACTTAGGTTTTATCGATGTTACCGACGGAAATACCGACGGAACATCTGTCAGAATTCAATAAAAACTTTAATTCCCCGCTATACCGAATATTTAATTGTATTTCGTTCCCGGGGTGAAATTTCGCAATCCGTCGGTAATCCGTCAGAAAAAACCGACGGATTACCGACAGGATACTTTTCCAACGGTGTTCCGACTATTTACCGACGCATTAGATATTAAAACCCTTAATCTTATTATTTTTCTTGACAAATATGCTTATATTATGTAGTTTATATTTTTTCTTGACAAATATGAGTAAATTATGAAAAATAAAAAAAAAAATTGATAATTTAAAAACATTTACCCATAAGATATAATATCATTCTATTAGTACTTTAGGCAAACAACATATTCATTTTTTTAAAACACAAATTTTGAAGATTTTAGTTTAAAAGAAGATTATATAGTCATTGAAACTTCATACTTTATACATCTCTTATTAAATATGTGCGTTATAGAACAAAAATTAGAGGTTTTACAAAACTCCATCGGAAATCTGTCAGTATTCGTCGGTAAAAACCGACGGAATATCGACAGCACAAGGAAAACCGACCAAAATTTTACTAACCCGACGAAAGTTAGATATCCGTCGGTAACCCGTCGGGAATTTTTGACGGATTACCGACGGATTTGTTTTACCGACCGAATTACCGACGGAATTTACCATTTTTTTTTAATTGATTTTTTTAATTATTAAGTTAATTACATTTATTTATTTTACTAAAAATTTTGGAAGCAAATATTTATTTTGGGTCGTCGGAAATCCGTCGGTAATACGAAAAATGTAAAACGGACATATTTTCCAACGGATTTCCGATGGATATTACTGACGGACTATATCCGTCGGAAATCCATCGGAAAAAGTGACGGTTTTTCTGACGGATAAAGTCTGTCGGTAACTTACTGACGAAAAACCGACGAAATCATTCGGCGTCAGATAACTGTCGGAAATCCGTCGATAATTTCCGACAGACAAATTTCCGTCAGTACGTCCATCGGAAATTACCCTGTTTTCTTGTAGTGACATTTACATTGTTCTATGTAATATGAGGAGTGAACTCTTTTTGATTGGTTAGTTGGAGACACATTTTTGATTATATACAAATGTTTTTTTCTTGTTTATTATAATAGTTTTTCAAAAATGTGTAAGATATTTTCCTTTTTTGTTTTTTTTGTATGTGTATGTAGAGTTACATTATGTTTAACTAGAGCTTTAGCAATTAGTAAAAACATTTTTCCTTATATAGTTTTTCAATGCATTATATATGATTCAATAAGTCAATATATCTTTTTGTAGTTAATCTTGTCCTCACATGAATCCATATATATGTTCTTACATACAACATTAACTCTTAATAGGGTTACTTATTTGTTTATTTTTAATAGTGAACTAATTATCAAATAAATTATATAGTCCTCTCAATTAAAATTTGGGCTATGCGTTTGTTATTGTATTATTAATTATTTTTATAATCTTTTTTTGTTAATAGAAGATACCTCTTAGTTTGATTTCTCATTATCTTTATTTTGTGCTATAGAATTTTATTTTGTCATATTTATTAGTGTTTTATGAATTTATTATTCGTTTCTTTAGTTACATTCATTTGTTCCTTGTAGTATATATTTTTGCATGGTTATTGTAACTGTTTCCTATAATTTTATCTCCACACACATGTAAGCAAACATATAACTTGTACAGTTACAACTTAAAAACATGAAAAAAGTTTTTTTTTTCTTATAAACATGTTGTGGCCCAATGGTTGACAAAAAAAAAACATGTTGTGGCTATTGTTTTACTCTCAATTTTTTTTAAAAATATAGATGCACCTTCTTTTTGGTTGCAAATTTTTATTTCCCTTTCATGCAGCATTCTTTGAAAATAAGTGCTTGGACAACAAAATTAATTCAATTTTTTTACCATCATCATCAAAAAAAATATCAATAAGTTCATTTTCATCTCCAGTTTCCTCTTCCACAATGTAGAGAAAATTATGCAGCAATATTTCTGTGTTCTAGCGATAGTTAAAACATGAGTGAACAATTATTTCGTTAATTTAAAATTAAAATAATATTAATTAATATTATTTATTAAAAATGAAAAAGAACGACACATGTAAAATTTTTAGGAATCATTTGGGATCTTTTAAAGGCTCAAAAATATAATAAAATATATAAAAATAAAAACAGTAGGTTATAAAGATAACTAAAGATACGAAACCAACTTTTTTTGGTTTCTTATGAAATATGATAAACTAAAATAGTAATCAAAATTTAATGTTATGCTGTATTTGAATTACTTGAACCTCTTATAAAAATTATAATATGAATGATAAATCATTTAATCAACCCAATCACTAAGGAATGACATATGCCTATCCTTGAAGAGTTCATGGATCCGGCGGATATTCTGAATATTTTGAGTATGGTAGTCAGTAAGTCTTTTAAACCGGATCGGTTGATTTGGCATTACACTAAATCAAAGAATTATTATGTCAAATCAGGTCATCGGCTTGCATGACAATTAATTAAGGAAGTTGAATATGGGCTGACGTGTACGACCCTTAAGGCACATGTTTGGAAACTTGAAGTCCCCCCCCCAAAGGTTCAACATTTCTTCTGGCAGATTGCTTCCGATTCCCTCCATGTGATGGAACTGCTTGCTCATCCGGATGTACAGTGCGATACCCTGTGTAAACGGTGTGATTTTGTGGTTTAGACTATAAATCATGCACTTTTTGAGTGTCCTTATTCGCGTAGGATCTGATATTTGTCTCTGGTATTGATAATTTCCGATGGTTTTCCTTATACCTCAATGTATTCAAAATTAGACTTAATTTTTTGGCGGGCGTCATCCCAATAGGGGGTTTCGGATATACATTTCCGACTACCTATGATTTTATGGTCGGCTTGGAAGGATATAATAGAAATAGAAAAATTTCCTAGGGTACAAAGGTAGAGCCAACGATAAGTTACTATGGGAGGAGGTCAGGTCCTTCTCTGCGGGATCCCCGGATCCATCGCCAACCTTGGAGGCCCGAGTTCTTACTTCTCGATGTCAGATTGATGGATCCTGGAAAGCTTTAGATCCTTTTGTTGATTTGGGTTTATGGTACTGCAATAGTGAGGATAAGACGTTACTCCTGGGAGCACGGTGCCATAGATGCAGCCCTTCCCCTACACTCGGAGTTACAAGCTTTGATTTGGGCTATGGACTATGTCCTGACTGGTGGTTTTGACTTTCAAAACTATGAGACTGATTGTGCAGAGCTATTCGCGATGGTCCAGTCCCTTGATGAATGACCCGTTTTTCCAATATGTTGGATGATTTCAGTTTTCTCAGAACATCCTTCCCCTCTTTCACTCTTTCCAGGATCCCGCGTATGTCAAATATGAGGGCAGATTGTCTTGCTCCTTATTCGAGAATTTTAGTTTATGATATTTCTTTTATAAACTCTTATCCTCCGGTTTGGACAACCAACCTTAGAGTTATATTCTAATTAAATTTTTAATTGACAAAAATAAAATAAAAATAATATGAATATCTATAAACTAAAACCAACATTTGTTTTTTTCGTATTTAGCTCCCAAGAGACTCACAAATTTCAATTTATAAGTGTAATCGTCAATTGGCGAATCGCTAGTTGTTTTTCATGACTGTTGTTGTGGCTAGAGATAATAATATGGGTCCAATAAATATATTTAAGGCCTATTTAATAGTTTGTACAGACAAAATGAATAGTTTTAATTTAGTGACACATGTCACTTTTTGGTTGAAATTTTTAGAAGAACCCTTCTTTGTTATATAAAACACATGCAACTTCTACTAAGTGCTAACAACCATGTGATTAGCTACCAGTCTAGCTAGGGTTATATTTTACTTCTTGTCTTTTATTATTTAAAGAGTCAGGTCAGACTTTTCTTCTATTTGTTATGTTTTTTCTTCAAAACCGTGTATTTTTGTTTGTGATTTTTTTTTTCTTATTATTAAGGACTGATTACATATAATAAAACAATTCTTGAAGAATATAAGAAAGTTTTTCAACAGTACATACATGTCAGCAGAAACGGTCACAAGGCCAAGCAAGCAAATCATATACATGATAAAAGAGCAGCAGCTAATCATGTAGCCTCGTGGAACTCCGGGCCAGTTCGGCTTGTTATACAAAGGTGTGGTTTGTTGATAGTTGTTCCAAAGTTGTATTAAGCTCAATAAACCATTTTTGTGTCATTCTTATCAATTGACTTGATCCGAAAATTTGCTTTTATCTTCTTGTTAATATCATTCTTATTTTCTGCTTTGCTAAAGAGTCTGGTAACAACGATATTACCACTACAAGAAATTTCTACATTGTTAACAGAGAAAACGCTATAATATGTTATTAGTACCGATTTCATAAACGTTATGTTTGCCCAGTAATCTTAGATTCCCTATATATGATAGCATTGTTTTGGTAATTTTCTATCATAGCATTCAATAAAAACTATAACATAATAACAAAAATTATATACCATCTTTCATAGCTGTTACGAAAACTGAACTATTCTGATATGCTATGAATGTGGATATGTTTTGTAGTGTACTAAAAAACGTTACTTTCAAAATTCTTTACACCTTTCGTATACTATTGTATCTTACAGTTTTGCACACTCTTTTGTAGCCTGGCTATTACAGTCTGCCAGAAAACTAATATGCTTAAGAAACATCAAATTATCGTAAGTATTTTATTTGATAATAGATTTTGGGTCAAATATGATCAAATACTCCAATTATTGGAGAGATGCATAAACAATTTTTAAATGATTATTACACAATGTCATAAAAAAAACATATAACTTCAGCTAACTAGCTGTCATGAAATATATATATTAATTTACAACATTAAATAATTGTGGTTGGCGGTGGAACGAATCGAGATAACACCATTAAAAAATTCCAACAAGAAAAAAATAATAAAAAGATAAAATTACAAAAGGACAAAACCAAAAAAAATACACTATTTAATTTTTGTTGCTGTTTAATTTTTCTACTTATTAAACTTTTCAAAAAATACTTAATTTAATTTTCATTGTTTATAAAAACCTTCATTTTATTAATAACAGTAAATCCATATTTACAACATAATGACGGTTAACTCTAATGATATAAATATTAACCAGAACTAAACTATAATCCCATGTAATTAATTAGAGGGAGCTAAAGATAATGTTGCCCTTTCTTTTTTCTTCCAAATTGATTTGGAGTTTTAGAACCCTAGAAATGTCAGAAAATCAAATTTGATTTGAGAGAATGGTGAATCAAAGTTCAGGGAAGTAGATATAATAATGATGATTCTTTAGTGGTAAGGGTAGTGGAAGTGGATCTGATGATGCTCCAAAGCCGCATGTATTTTTTATGTCTTGAATTCGCATCATACCCTGAAAGAGAAAGAGAAAAAGAATTTTATTCTACTCATGAGAGCTGATGATATTAAAGAAAGAGAATTTTGTGGAATATGCCATGAACAGTGACAAACATTTTAAGGAATTCGCATCATACCCTGAAAGAGAAAGAGAAAAAGAATTTTATTCTACTCATGAGAGCTGATGATATTAAAGAAAGTGAATTTTGTGGAATATGCCATGAACAGTGACAAACATTTTAAGGAATGCCACTTTCAATTAAACATTTTCTAAAATGCCATTGGGTCCACTCTAATTTATTAAAAATGACAAAACTATCATTTATTTATTTATTTCTCATTTCTCTCCCTTCTATTTTCATTTCTTTCAACCTTTCATCTCTCTCTCTCTTCTTTCTTTCTTCCAAACAAAAAGATTCTTTCAAAATCACCACCTCCATCTAACCCTCATGTCTTCGTCGTGGATGAGCAGAGTTGTTCGTTCTGGAGATGCTCCTCTCAAGGTTAATTATGATATTTCTCAATTTTGAGTTTCTTCTGTTTGTTTCATTCTATATACAACTTTAATAGACCAAATCTGGTATCTGAACCGATTTTTTTCTTCTGGTGGACCAGATCTGATGGACTAAATATGCTTTGTTGAAGGTTGAGTATGATATTTTTCAATAAGACCTGTACATGCGTTAGCATGACTACAGAGTGGAGAAAATGGTTTCATATAGAAGGACAAGTATCGTCTACCAATCATATATTGTCCACTAAGAGAGCGAATGACATATTTGGGATGGACAAGTGTGTCAACAAAGCGGATCTAGTCTACTAAAGAGACCGAAGAACATAAATGTGGTTGACAAAAACCTGTTCGGACGTTTAATTTGGTCCACTAGAAACACAATAAGATCGGTACATGCATCATTAGACATGCAGGTAAACAAGTTGAGTCCAACCAAGTGGATCTGGTCCACTTAAGATATTAAAGGACAATTTTTGGATGGACTAATCTTGCGGGCGTTAGATCTAGTCCACCCAAGATTCATCATTTGTATGTCTAGTTCCACAAAATTTGTCTCAAGTCACTTTGCATTCTCCTGCCTTAACTTTTCTCTGTTTTTTGGACAGGGGTAATTTGGTCTTCTCACTCCTTCTCTTAATTAAAAAAGTATATTACATTTATACCCACTTTTCTATAAACTAATAACACTTACACCTACTTTGTGCTATTGGTATATTTTTACTATATAAATTGACCATATATCCCTTTTATCTTATTTTACTTCATTTTTCTCTTTCCTTCTCATTTTTTCTTTTAATATATATTTTTTTTTATCTCACTTTAATTATATTATTTTAAATGTGACTTGTAGGTTGACATTGTTTGTATTTTTCAATTCTTTTTTCTTTTCACAAAACAAAAAAATTATGAGTCCAATCGAAATCAAATATAATTGAATTAGTATTCATAGCCAAATTAATAATTTCTAATTCCACCTAAATTAGTATTTTATTTTATTAATTAATAATCTAAATATGACGAAGAACAACTTCTACCTTTAAATCTTAACACATATCTGGTATCCATAGTTAAAAAAATAGAGTCATGTCAATCATCCATGGTAGCTCATCCACCATGCAATGTCCATGTGGATTACGTTGTATGATATGTGTGGTGAAGAGAAATTGTAGATATGAGCTAGTCTTACATAGAAATTAATGACCATGCATGTGTAGTATGCTTGGTGGATAATTTTGAGATTAATGACCATGTTTCTATCTAAAAAATTGCACTATAACCCCGATCAATAAACATGTTTCCATGTGGACTCATTGTCATGGACACCGAAATTGATGTGTATTATTAAACTCTACTCTCTTAATCTTAAATCCTAAATCCTGAACCCAAAACATAGACACATCATTCACAGAAGCCCTAAAACCATAAGTCATTCATGTTACTTCACATGCAGAAGATATCCACAAAAGTGCATCCATAAAACCACATCCAACCAACTACATTACATATTCAAATTATGAATTTAATAGTCTAATCAAGTAAGTATCCACAATTTACCATTCCCTTATCATAAAACAAATGTTCAGCTAAAATTGGATAGTATATAACTTATTCATTTAAAGTATAACAACATACATCTTAAAATGTAGAAAAAAATATAATTTTAATCTTTTGTGAAAAAATATACAAAATATATTAATAATAACTAAATAAATGATAATAAAGATAAAAGAATGAGAAAAAGAGAGAAATGTCAAATAAGAGAGACAAGGGTAAAGTTGTCTGAATTTTATGTCAAATTTGCATAAACCCCCTCAAAAGTACATCATGGTTGGAAAATGGATGTAGATAAAAACAAGTTTTGGAAAAGTAAGTGTAATTGCCATTGTTTCTAATTAAAAACTGGCATTTTAGAGAGTAAAAAAAATGGCATTCTTGACAAGTTTTTGTTCAATAATGACATTTTTAGAAATTACAAAATAAGAAATCAGCCAAATTCAACTAAACTGAGTAGTTCCAGAGATTAAGAAATATCATTCGTTGTTTTTGCGAAATTCACAATTCCAGAAATTAAGAAATATCTTAATATTTGTTTTTGTGTATGGGAAAAAATATATTTTATTTTATATGTAAAATTTGCTCCAACTATTTTATTTTCACTTTTAAAATAGAACAAAAATGAAAATATTTAAAAAATTATATTTGAAAAAAAAATATATTTCAAAATGAGCATTTGTAACAAATTTTATAATTTTGATAAATTTTCTATAGAGTTCTCACATCAACATCAATTTTGTTGAAGTAGTAAATTAGAATGAAACATTTTTAAAATTAATTTATAAGATATGTTATGTTGAAATATTGACATCGACGAAATCTATGATTATTATTAATTACTATATGATTTTTTTTACGGCAAATATAATTACATTAGTCATTAATATTTCCAATAAATATAGAAGAGAGTTGATGTCCAAACTCCAAAGTTTCCATGCCCACACGTTTTATATTTTTTTATACCTGTAATTAAATTATTATATAGTACTGCATGATTCACGTGATTATGAATTATGATTGATTCACGTGAAGACGAGATTTTCGTGTGATGGTGTGACTCGTTTTACAGTTATATATAATTTTGATTAAATTAATATTATATGCGTTGGTACGATTGTATCACGCCATGCTGAAACATATGCAAAACATTATTAATTCACTAAATCCAAAATCATAATTTATTGGTAAACATACAGTTTTGTTTTAACAATTATTGACAAAAAATTTTAACAATTAAAACGGTGAATAAAATCGCAGAGTATCAATTGGAAGATTAGGGAATCATTTAGCTCTGAAACGAATAATTGATTAGGGAATCATTTTAGGATTGGGGAATCAAATGGTATCATTTGGCAAGATCTAAAACTTTAAAATACTAAACAATTATTAAAACTTATCAAATCTGTTCAAGTTCGATATGCTCACAATATATCTCAACATCAATAAACGACGAACAGTTAATCATCTGTGTTTATAAGAACAAATTATTTATCGGTTAAACAACCTATCAAGTTTTTACATTGGGAACTGTTTGTATGTTTACCTATCAAGTTTCCACCTTCCGGAGATGATAATTCATTGTGAAGTTGATGGTTCGTGTAAAGCTACAGAACATAATTCAGATTTGGAATTGTGGTGTGGTGATGGTGAGAATCATACTGTAGTTATGGGTGCCAAATATCAACGCCGTAGTGCATCCCCACTTCATTCAGAATTAGAAGCATTATTATGGGTGATGGAGTGTATCTTGTCCAGAGGAATTGACTGTCAGCGGTTCCAGACAGATTCAGCAGAGTTACTAGTGATGGTGCAAGTTCCGGAGGAATGGCCGGCTTTTTCTACGTTTCTCGATGAGTTCCAGGTGCTTAGTGCCTCCTTGCTTCTTTTTATTCTTTCGAAGATCCCAGAGACGTCCAATGTGAAAGCTGATTGTTTAGCTCGATCTACTAGAATGTTGTTGTCAGAAACGATTTTTGTAAACACATTTCCTCCAGTTTGGACAACCAATCCAAAAGTTTTATTTTAATTATTGTTAGATTGACAAAAAAAAGATGAAATACCTAATTGTTTGAATCATAATCTAACAGTAGTAATTCAACAACCTCTTTGAAATCCTAAAAACGTTACACGTAAATATTGTTTAAAATTTAATTTCATAGAAAGATACCGAAGTTACACTAATAAATTCATAGAACACAATCTAACTATAACGAATATATATGATGATGGTCGTTTTCTGGTTTTTCCTAATGAGGACGGAAATGTAAATAAAAGCAAGTGAAACCGATATAAATTCAGAGATTAAAAGCATTGGACATTTTCATTTTAAACGTATAGAATTGTTTCTCTAATGCCTAAACAACTTTGTTACTCAACCAGGCAACCTATAGCAGGGAACGACGACACTAACTATTAAACTTACACAAGTAAACATGCATTATAATCAGATCTGATATGTTCACGACACTTTATTACTCAACGAATCGCAGGTTACAACGATTTCGTTTTTCCAAACTAGTTCAGGGAATAGAATTATCCCATCAACTGCACCATTTTGGTGTTATTAGCAACCCACCAGACCAAGCCTAAATCACATCTACTATTGTCAAACCGGCTACATGCTTTGTGTAGTGTTTTTAATCTCCTTGGTAAAGGGCACCAAGTGAGAGAGAACCCACCTGTATTGTTACGATTTGATTGTTATCCTTGGCTATTCATGGCTCTAGTTTCCCTTGTATGGTCTGTTGTTAAAATCTTGAAGTATTATGGTCTTATGCCCTGCTATTCAACTCTTGTATCCGACGACTTCAAGCAAACTTTCTTCAGCACCATCTTCATTACTCGGATTGTTTATTATCAAAGCTATTCCTGGTGCTACCAGTTTGTTCCTGACCCTCCGCTTTGGATGTTAAAACACTCTACCCTTGACCATCAAACCTTGGTCTACCCAACCCTTGCCAATGTGGTGCTCTTGTTAGTGCCCCTCGCTCCGGTGACTTTATTGGCTATGGCTTTGTTCTTAACGTCACAATGTCTCTCGACCGTGACTATCTTGTCATCCACCGAAGTTCTCGAGGATGATCAATCGAGCTACCGTGATCTCTCATGTTCCAAGCCGCTTTTTAGTGACTGTTTCATAGCTTTCATAGAGTCTATCTCGATGTTACCTATCTACTCCTTTATGGCATTGGGGAATGCTCATCTTTGTAACCTTTGTTTCAGTTTAAACTTTGAGATCTTTACATCTCTTCCTTTGTATTTGCTTTGATTTAAATGAATGTGAGCATCTATTTGTCCAAAAAATAATAAAAAAAAGAATTATGCACTCATGATGGGTCTATTACCTAGTATCAACTCGTGAAGTCAAGCAACATGAAGTATGTTGAAGTCAGTGGCTGGTCCAGCCAAAGTTTGGATCAGGTGCAAAGAGAAACAAAATTAGTTATAAAGGAGATTTGAACCACTAGAACACAAATATTATTAGACCATAAATATCAACAATATTGATATAAAATTAAACAAGTTTTATATTTTATCTGGTGCAGATACACCCCCTCAAACCTATGTAGGTCCGTCTCTGGTTGAAGTTTGGACGAAGAATACATAAATTTTAATAATAAAGAAAACTTAACTACCGGTGAAAATAACGATATATTATATAGTACATGTGATAATTTAAAAAATTGTGTACGGTAGTTGGCTTGATTTTTGACTTAATACAGCACTTATTACTACAAGAAAACTTACAATTTAAAACTACTGTTTGTGACTGTTTATTTAGACGCAAAAAGGATGCATTTTGTGACTACTTTGTAACTACCGTTTTGGTATGTAACAAGTTCTGACTAAGTTGCCACCGTTTTCTTACTCGGATTTTTGGAGAACTGTGTAAAAATTGTTCTACTATGCGACTTACTTGCTATAATATAAAGACACTTTTGCAACCCTAGTTGCAACCGTTGTGCGAGTAACACCTGAAGTAGCGATACTTTGAGCCACTCTCGATCTTTTTGTATCTCAAAGTTCATATTTGATATGTATTTACATTATTAGTTATACATTAATGCTTATATTTGAAAGAATTTAGTTATTAAAACTTTTTCAAGATCTAAATTTTCAGTGTTTACAAAACAAACATGCATAAGTTCAAAAACTATCTTAAGCATTACATGTCACCATGAAAGTATGTGTAGGACTTTAGAATTTTTTTAATCATGTGTTGTAAAAACAAAGTGTTACTAATTCTTGCTATTGTATCTACTATTTACTACTAATATGAGTGATTTATGTTGCAAATCAGCTCTTAATGTGTGAAAATCAAGCTTTTTGGGTGCAACTAACAACAATCAGTCACAAACGAGTAACACTTTGCGACTAAGCTGCTAATGTTTTCCTACTGTTTGTTTTTTGGACGAGTTCAATACCTATTTGCGACTGCTTTGTTACCAATGTTGAGACTGATTAGCTACCGTGTTTTGGTGGTTTATCTTCCACCACTTAATTAGTGGAATTTCTCTAATTACTTTTGGCGCTCCCCCCCCCCTCCCCCAGTTATTTTATAGCTAGGCGACTGATTTGCGACTAAAGAGCGACGAAGTTTTGTTATTAACTAGGCAAACACTTAAACGATTTAACACTTCTTCCTTTCTTTTCCCATTCGATCATGGTTCTCTCTAAAAAAATCCCTCAACTCTCAAACAGATCATTCGGTCTTCTCTCAAACGGATTGATCTAATCTCTCAATCCTCTCCTTAATCCAATCTCTCAACTCTCTCATTCTCTAAATGTATTTCTCTTCCGTTTTCGATCTAATGCCTCCTAAGGGTAATGTTTCTTCCAGAGCTCGCGTTGTCAGAACCACCACAAGTGTCTGAATCTTCAATGGTAATAACATATCCTCTTCTCATTTGTCAAACCCCTCTGAACGGACATAGTCGGCGACACAGTCTACAACCCATTCACACCAAAGTCTTCCTTCAGAGTTTCCGCCAAGGACAAATCCAGCACTTATAACAAGTCGTTCGCCGAATACACATCCACCGTCGAGGGCAAATCCTGAATCGACTACACATCCACCATAGAGGACAAATCCAAAATCGAGTACACATCCACTGCAGAGGACACTTACACCGCCTTCACATCCTCAACAACTGCCTCCTCCTATACCAGAGCATGTTTTGAATGATCAGTTTGGTTTCCCGCAACAAAACCCTGATCCAAATGTCGACTACTACCAAGATCTGTTGGATTGTTTGCTAGCTCTTCCAGGCCGAGAACATCTAACATTCTATCTGAGCATCCTATCCCTGGAGTTGATACTCGTTAAAGAAGGTTCTTGAAGATAGCCAAGAAAAGGATGAAAGACATTGTCAGTCAAGCTAAGAGGAGTGGTGTACAACCACCATGGATTCGTGATACATTATGATCTCTTATGTGGGAACAATTGAACACCCCTGATGCCATTGAAAAGAGTGAGAATGCTTCACAATGCAGAAACTCTAATTGTGGAGGTCTTGGAGTGCACAAACACTTTGCTGGTCAGAAATCATTTGTGCAAGTTCATCAAGAAATGGTTAGAATTCTCTTTCCATCCACTTCACCTTAAAGTTCTTCTGATATTTCAATGATTTAATCAGTTTCACTATCATTGTAGGAGGAAGAGTTGGGGCGTCCTGTATCACTACTGGTGGAAGTGTTTCTTAAAACACACACTCGACCCGATGAATAATTTGTTGATTAAAAAGCCAAACAATTTACTAAGACGTATGAGAAGACCATATAAGAGAGACAATTTGAAACGGACGATGATGGCCAAGATGGTTCAAAGAATTCAACACATAGTAATCTTTCCCTTAATGAAATAAATGAAATCTTTCTTCAGGTTATTCGCAACTGTCTTTTTTTTTATTTTGGTTCCATTTAAGTTGTGATGATTAGTGAATGATTATCTTTTGGTTTAGTGTACTCAAACAGATAACAAAGGCAACCCATTTGGACTTGGTTCACTTGTGGAGACACTAAAGAAAAGGAAAAGGAGAGAGAGTTATGGGAATGCTTCTCCATCAACTCTCTTGTAGCTTCAAGATCAATTTCGGTGCAAGATTTCTGAACACGAGGCTGAGAATGCATGACGTGATCAGGAACACTAAGATTTTCAAGCTGAGATGAAGAATATTTTCCTCTTCATGAAAGAAAAAAATCCTGAGTTTGAAGCCTTTATGGTTTCTCCTCCTGAATCATCCATACCTGCAGCCACCCATTCAGCTAGCGCGCCTGCAATCACTGCACAACCCACCGAAGGAGGCTCCATACCAGGCACCACACCAACCTCCAGTCCAGCTGCCAATTCCCTTTCCTCTAATTCTGCTTCCAACTAATGAACTTCCAATTTCCCCTTTTTTTTAATGAACTTGCTTTTGAATACTGTTTGTTGGCTGTTTAGGATGATATTTTTGTTTAGGATTATTAGTTTGCTTGATTAGTACGTTAAATCAGCATTCCTTTTGATTAATATATTTCAAATCTGAAATTAATCAGATTTAGGATTGGTAAACCGTGAGTACTTTGTGACCAAACCAATTCAAAACATGTGACTATTTTGTGACCAAACCATTTCAAAAAATGTGACCACTTTGTGACTAATCCAAATTACAAAAATTGTCTCTAAACCCAGACTCTTAAATTAGTTCCAAAACCGTCGTAAGCATAGGACTGTTCTATGCAGTCACAAAAATGTCCCCAAATAGACTTTGTTGCTGTTTAGTCATAAATGTGCAACTACCACAACCAGTCACTTATACATCGCTAATATAAAACTATATTATAGAGTCAAAAATTCATCGCAAATAAGCGATTTTGTAACAACCAACATAGTTGCGATCGGTATTTAGCGACCATCTTAAGTGGTTGCGAAGTAGTTGCAAAACCCTTATTTACAACAATTGAACGATGATTATTAGAGTCACAATGGCATGATTTCTTGTAGATAATACCAATTATTCTAGATACCATATCTGATATTATGATACCGTATATCTCCTACTATTATGTTCCAAATCATAATGTCTGTGCTTATAAATATTATACCATATCAAGTACCATATCTTTTTAATGTATCAGATACCATACAGTATCTTTTTTTTTGTCAACAAGAGATCAAGATTGGCTCAAACAAGCCAATGCGAGGGAACATTGTTTACATAGGTAACTAGGTGTGGAACTGTGCGAACTCGTCGTGCCAGATTATCCGCTTTACCATTCTGAGAGCGAGGGACATAGACCAATAAAAAAGAAGCAACGACAGATTGGTTATCCGCCCCAATCATGCAGCTCATAGCCCAGACAAGGGCTTCAACCTCGGCATGGAGGGGGGAGAGACTACGGCGAAGGTTGGCAGCACCTATAGTAGGGATATCACTCTAGGGCGACGTGCAAAACCATCCTCTACCCGCATAACGATCTGTAGCTTTCCAAGAACCATCTACAAAACAAGTATAACTCATGAGAGACCCAGGTGCCCTAAGTTCCCACGTCCACCGGGAACAGCCACAATGGGCATATCTGGAAAAACCTCTGCTTGAGCTAGAGCCCATGCCTTTGCCTCATCTTCCGCTAAGAAAAAAATTGCAAGGGGATTTGAATCCAGGTTACTGAAAATTTTATCACTGCGCTTTACAGATATACCATAAAATCCAGGGAAAGAAATCCTGTGTTGGAACATCTGTAAATTGCCAAAAAAGAAAATCCATGTTTGAGAAAACTGACTCCGAAGGAAAGACACCCAGAGCCGTCGGAAACTGCGACAAAGCCCAAACCTGCCTAGCTAGCGGACATTCGAAGAGGGTATGATTAATCGTCTCCTCCTGAAAACCACAAAGGCCACACACGGCATCAAAACTCATACCGCTTTTCCGTAGATTAGCTATAACCGCAACATAGCCCAAAAGAACTTGCCACAGAAAGTGACGAAGTTTCGGTGGACACCTAATTTTCCACACAAAAGCCTAAAGAGGTACATTGTCCGGCCCAAATACTTTTGACCCAACAGGAGCCGTCATATTTGAACGAAGAACATGGTACACCTAATTTTCCACACAAAAGCCTAAAGAGTAAAATGCCATCCCAACAAATCTGGTTTATCCGGTTGTCGCAATGGTAAGGCAGAATTCATAGCCACATCTTCCGGTACAAACGTAGCCGTAAGCTGAGCCATATCTCAGGAATTAGTACTCCTGTCAATAATATTTGTAACTCGGAGCAGAGGATCATAAGGCGACCCGGTGCTCAGTGCTGGTCTCGGGAATTGAGCAGGGATCTATGGGCCAGTCCATACAGAAATGGAAGCACCAGAGCCTACTCGTTTAATGAGTCCTTTGTTAACCAAAGAGCAAGCAGAAATTATACTCCGCCAACCATAGTATCTTTTTAATATTATACCATATTTTCAATATTATACCATATAAGAAAACTTAACTACTAAATTGCAATATTAAAGTAAATAATGTTTCAAACATAATAACTTTTTTAAACAAAATATTACAAAAAAATATTATTCTATTATGAAAAAATGTTGATCCATGCTTTAAAACACGAGATATATCCTAATCTGATATAATGATATTGTATATCTCCTACAATTATGTTCCAAATCAAGCTAATTTATAGTGTTTGAAAATGCCAAACTTTACATTTGGCCATTATTTTGTTTATAACCAACATTTGAGTTCATGCCAAATAATTTCAAGTACATTTTATTAACAGATAATATTTGTATTTTATAAAGACTATCATATTATATTTATGTATTTTATATCTAAAAGAATTGATTTGACCACCTATGTCACCAAAATACACTTATCTTTTTAGAAAAGGGTTATGAGAAAACTGCATAGTTAAATGTGCTTGAGCTGGAGTAATCTCAGGATGGGTGACCTTTCGGAAAATAATTGTTGGAACTGTGCGAGTGATGAAAAAACACACGGAAATATCATGTGGTGATTTGTAAGGATAGTAACAAGTCTTTAAAACCTCCAGACATATCAAATCAGCGTCATATATGGATGGGCTCACGGGCCTAGTGAGAAGACAAGAGACCCATTATGAAAAATAGACCCATAGACTGTGATTAGACATGGTCCCATTAAAAGGTGGCGGTAAAAATGTTAAGGTAAAAATATTTTAATTTGAAATTATGTTAGATATAATTACATATTTACTTCCAATATTTTATTGATTTATATTGGGAAATTTGGATTAAAAGGACATTTTTTCTTGAATTTGTCCCATTATGCCTTCTACGGTACATTATTGAGTATGCCGAAACTACCCTTTAAAAAGATTGAAACTAACTTTTAAGCAATTTTATAATTTTATTTCCCTAAAAACAAATTAAGAAATAAAAATGAGGTTGCCAAAAGGTGTTTTTGATGAAAAAGGTGTTTTAACATTGACAAAAAATTATTCTGCAAAATTTAGAATACATATTTTACTAATTTGATATATTATAAAGATATCAGATTATAAATTTTACATGCTATACATGTTCTAAATATGGTCGTTTACAAATTCTACGCATTGTACTTGTTCTGTAATCTTTACAATAGATATATCTTCTAAAATTTTTAAAAGTCGGAATTTATATGTGTTCTACAAAAACTAGAATATATATTCTACACATAACTCTATATTCTAGAAATATTAGAATTTGTTTTCTTCACTTTATACATATTCTACAGAAGTTAGAATATGAAATCTACATTTTATCAAGTGCCCTGCGGAAATTAGAAAATATATTCTACACTTTACTCTATGTTTTTCATAATTTAGAAAATATATTCTACAAAGTCTAAACTTATGTTAAACAAGGAAACTGAATCCTAAATTAAAGGAAACAAAATATTTACGTAATCCCAAAATTATGCAAATCATATATATTCTTAAGATTACGTTCTGACACGTTTAGAAAACGTGTTCTGAAAGCATTTTTAATCGATGACATTAGGTTTAAGGGATATTTTTTCATTCTTTTCGTCACTTTCCTACGCTTGTCAACCTAAATTTTATGTTCTTTCATTCAAGAGTTCATTTTGCAAAATGTTGCAAATCTATGTAACATGTGGTATATGGAAATGTATCGGCCAAAATGAATGGAGATTTATTGTTGATAAAGAAAAACGTGGGAGACTTCTTATTTTTCAAGCAAATTCATAGATTTAATTTAGGAAGTTATTTTTATTTTTTTAAAAATTTTTAAGGGAAATTAAGAGAATTTTGATTTTTTTTTCCTATAGTTTTGTAATTAAGGGTATAATCGATTTTTTCTGTATTAGTTAATCCTAATATACCAAACCTCTAAAAAATAGTATAGGAGGACAAATTCATGAAAAAACGTCCTCTTAAATCAAATTTCCCATTTATATTTAACAAATAAAGTAACATTTACGTCATTCATAAATTTAGGTATGCGTTTTAAATGTTTTAAAATTTGTTATATGATTGAGTTTTAGGTGTTAAAATGGATTAGTATATGTTTATATTGTTTAATTTTCCAATTGAAAAACTTAATACATTTCAGATAAATTACATTTTATATAGAAGTCTTATTGTTTGAATGGTGATAGAAAACATCTTTTAGGTACTCCAATTCACCGCAAATCCTAATTTCCTAGTTAAAAGGAATTGTAACACCTTAAAATCTAGAAATACTGCGGTACACCTCATGAGATCAAATCCAATCGCATTTACATTACTTACCAATTATATATATACGTAAAATTTATAATTTGTAATTTAATATACAGTTTGATGGCGAGTTATATAGCACACACTTTTGAAAAAAGTAAAACTAATTGAACAGATATGGTTAGTTGCTTGATTATTAAGTAAATGCATGTCACATGTATTATTTAGTCATATTCGAGATATCATATTTGATCTCATGAGCAGAGTTTACGAGATTTGATTGCATTTCCAAAGTACACTAATTTTTTTGTTAAATATCCTTTCCAACTACAAGTTAAACGTGTTTGAGTTTTTTTCGTCAACACCTTTAATAAATTAATTAGAAGAAAACTAATTTAAAAGTAAAATTAATATGATGCGGTTAGACATGAAACTTTCTTACCAAAAAAAATCTGTTTTAGCATTTGTATTAGGGATAAAAAGAAGAAAAAAAAGTAGAGAATTCTTTTGATCTCATCCAAATAAACTGAAAAAAAAAAAAAACATCAACTTCATCAGAGACTTGTTTCTAATTCTTAGAGACTTCATCAAACATCTTTCATCTCAAATTCTGAACTCAATAACACCTTAAGCTCAGAGACTTATTTCTAATTGTTAGACGTTATGAGTATGTCATATACGTACATAAGAAGATATACATACCACTGTTGAGTTTCCTGAAGTAAACACAACTTTCATACAAACTGCTCTTTTATCCAGTCTTTTTCATAAATCCATTGAACCTGTTGTTCTATCGCCTAGGTGGTGATGTTGTTCCATTGATCCATTAAACCATATAGAGACCTCCTGAGTAGACACACCTTGTCTGGATACTTTTGTAAACATATCCCTCATGTTGCTCCAAATAAATCACACCATCCAAAAAACCATGTAAGAATGTTGTTTTCAAGATCTGATGGAGAAATGCTTAACAACCGGTGAAAAAATCTCTTTATTATACACTCCTTCTTTTTTTCAATATCCTTTGGCCACCAGATTCGCTTTAAATCTTACACCAAAAATACCAGATTTCCGTTTGAACACCCATTTGCATCCTATCGGCTTATGTGTTTTAACTCTGTCAAAAAAAATCAAATGTCTTGTTCTTCTTTAGAGACTCAATTTCCTCATCTACACCTTCAACCCATTTATCTCTATTTGGATCCATCATCGCTTATGGATAGCTGCCTAGTTCCGGTTTCTCACCATATTTTGTGACTAGATAAGCAAAACATGCTACCTCTTCTAGCTCATCTTCATTAACCACATCATTCCTGAAATCTTGGTGGAGGATTGATTTGCCTCCTCGGCCTCTCTCTAGCTAGCTAATAACCATCAGAATCATGTCCCTCAATTTTTTTTTGTTTCCTCTTTATCCATCGAACATTTAGAATCCGTTGAATCAGTAGCTCCACCTTGAACATTGCTCTCCTTAAGACCGTTCTTACCTACACAAACAACACTAGACATATCATTACTTAATAATTGGGTTTAGGGATCATACATGAGCTTTGTTGTCCATTCATGTCTTTAAACAGCACATCCTCTCTAAATTCAACATTACAACTTATGCTGTACTTTTTCTCCTCCAAAACTACTCTGAACCCCTTAACACCTTCAAGATAGCCTGTGAATATCCCTCTATTTGCTCTCGGATTTAGCTTGCCATCATCCATGTGCACATAGACCAAACACCCAAATTTCCTCAAACTTGATAAATTTGGAATCGTAGATGTCCACCTTTCATATGGAATCTCGAAATTAATAGCAGATTCACGGTGTTCTGTTTATTATATATACCATTGTTGAAGCTGCTTCAGCCCAAACACTTTTTCCTAAACCACTCTCACTGAGCATATTTCTAACTTTATTCACAATCGTTCTGTTGACCAAGCTTCCCATGTAGTACCACATTGTTCAACATTTAAGAAGATATTATCCATCGCCTTCTCGTTATGCTTGATCCTCTTAGCTCCATCCTCAATCCGCTTCTTTATTACAATATAGTTATATTTATTATTTATATAAAAAAAAATGGGTCAGTCGTTTTAGTTTGGTATCAGAATCCTTACGGTTCTAGGTCTGGGTTCACTAGGTTTCTGTTATTGATGTTGGGATTGCATGCTTTGATTGATTATGTGAGTTAGTAAATTGTGTGTGGCATGGAGTCCTAGATCATCCTCTTTGAACCTACAGTTTGATTCCACGGTGAGTTTATGTTTTTGTGTTATGTTTAATTGTGTGCTTAGCCTTCTGTTCATGGTAGTGCAGATGGTTAGAGAGGGTGCTGTTGATGGTCGTGGTCGAGGGAGCGGACGTGGTCGTGGACGCGGACATGGTCATGGTAGGGGCAGAGTGCCAACAGTTAGTGAGACCGTGGACCAGCAGTTAGTGAGACCATGGACCAGAGTGAGATAGTTGAGGGTGTCGGCGAGGCGAAGGGCTTCCAGGAGGGGTCCATGAGTGTGGCCGAGGGTAATGATAGGACCGTAGGCGCTGATGGAATCGGCTTGGACGGTGTCGGTTTGGCTGGTGATGCTAGGGTTCTAGGTGCGAGAGTCCTAGTAGGTGGAGCCCCTAGAGGAGGCATTGATCTTGCGGGCTTCTTGGTACAGTTGTTAGAGCGGATACCGGGAGTGATACCGGCTCAAGCACAGGTAGGAATGCCAGTGGCGGCGGGGGTGCAGGAGCCAGTGGCTGCAGATGTAAGAGTTCATTCTCGCTATGCCAGTATGTTGAGGGAGTTGAACTATATTGGTACCGAGCAGTTTTCGGGAGGTACTGATCCTATTGTTGTTGATGCGTGGAGGACGAGAGTGGAACGTAACTTCCAGTCTCTCTAATGTCCTCAGGAGTTTTGGGTGGTTATATCGGTCCACAACCTTACTAGTGATGCTCAGTTGTGGTGGAGTTCTGTGGCTCTTAGGAGAGTGCAAAGGGAGATGTCTTGGGCTGACTTCGTCTTGGAGGTGAAGTTCCTTCAACTATCTTAGGGGACTCGGTCAGTGCGGGAGCTTGACTTGGAGTTCAGTCGACTTCTGATGTATGGGGGTCAGGTGATGGAGTCTAAGGAGGCTTAGATCAGGAGGTTTTTGAGGGCTCTACGTGATGATTTAAGGGTTCACTATAGAGGGCGGAGCTATGTTATGCGTGCAGAGCTGGTTGAGACTGCAACAGAGATTGAGGAGGACATTCGGGCACAGTCAGTGACGGTTAGTCCGTCAGTTTAGCCTAAGAAGGCTCAGCATCATGGGGGTTCTAGCAAGGGCGGAAAGCCTACGCAAGGAACCAAGAGGAAGTGGGAGGCTACGCAGAGGCCGAGTGGTGCGGGTTGCTTCGGGTGTGGGAGCATCAATCACAAGGTTGGTAGCTGTCCCCAAAGGAGTGCTCCGACGGCAGCAGTTCATGTGTGCTATCATTGTAGGGAGCCAGAGCACATCAAGCCTAAGTGTTCCAAGTTGCGTCAGATGGCAGTGGCAACAGTGCAGCATGTAGTCCAACCGGGAGTGCAGCAGGTGGCACGGATTGATCAGGCGCCACAGTTTTACCGACTGCAGAGACTGGTGGAACCAGTGCCGGATCGATCACATGTATAATTTCTGGTACCCAAACTTTTTGAATTCTAGTAAGTTCAGATTTTATGTTTTGTCTTTGATAAAGTGTTAGGTTCTCAACACATGAGGTTTGTGTAGGGACCTTGTTGGTGGGCTGGTTTAAGTCTCACATTATGTTCGATTCTAGAGTTACTCATAGCTTCATTACTCCAAAGTGTGCAGAGAGTGTTGTTATTAGAGGAGATATCGGAGAGCGTGCGAAAATTGTCAGAGTTGCGGGAGGCAAGTTTCTGAGGAATATTGGACAAGCGATGGGAGTTGATATTCAGATCACCGGGGAGTCGTGACCAGCGTATTTTCTTATAAGTCTAGTAGAGTTGTATGACGTTATCGTCAGGATGGATTGGTTGCATCGTCATATGGTTCATATTGCGTTCCAGTCATTGTAGGGGTTACCACCACCTCGGTCTGATCCTTTCACAATTCAACGTGAACCGGGGACGACATTGTTATCCAAGGCTCCTTATTATATGGCCCTAGCAGAGATGGCAGAGCTGAAGAAGCATTTAGAGGATTTGGTGAGCAAGGGTTTCATCCGTCCTAGTGTATCATTGTGGGGAGCGTCGGTGTTATTTGTTAAGAAGAAGGATGAGAGTTTCCGCTTGTGTATTGCCTATAGGGGTCTGAACTGGGTCGCTGTGAAGAACAAGTACCCTCTTCCCAGGATCGATGAGTTGTTGGATCAGTTGAGAGGTGCTACTTGGTTATCCAAGATAGATCTGGCGTCGGGGTATCATCAGAGTCCGATAAATGAGGCAGATGTTAGGAAAAATGCATTCAGGACGAGGTATGGGCATTATGAGTTTGTGGTGATGCAGTTTGGGTAGACTAACGCGCCAACAGCGTTTATGAGATTGATGAACAGCGTGTTTCAGGAGCTTCTGGACGTGTCTGTCATCATTTTCATCGACGACATCTTGGTTTATTTTAAGAGTCCTAAGGAGAATGTAGTGCATTTGAGGGCAGTTTTGGAGAAGTTGCGGGAGCATAAGTTGTTTGCTAAGTTGAGCAAGTGTAGTTTATGGCAACGTGAGATGGGTTTTCTGGGTCATATTGTTTCTACAGAGAGGATTTCTGCAGATCCGCAAAAGATTCAGGCTATCAGAGACTGGCCTAGACTGCAAAATGCCACGGAGATCAGGAGATTCCTTGGGTTCGCAGGTTACTACAGGAGATTTGTGCAGGGCTTTGCAATCAAGGCATATCCGATGACTAAGTTGACGGGGAAGGATGTTCCTTTTGTTTTGTCACAGGAGTGCGAGGAGGACTTTGCAAGCCTGAACGAGATGTTGATTACTATGATAGTATTGTTAATGCTAGAGCAGGGAGGACCCTATGTGGTTTATACAGATGCATCCAGAGTTGGGCTGGGGGTGTGTTTATGCAGCATGGGAAGGTGATTGCCTATGCTTTGCGGCAGTTCGGAAGCATGAGGAGAGGACAACTATCCTACTCATCACTTGGAGATGGCTGCTGTAGTTTTTGCCCTGAAGTACATATTCAGATAGCCCAAGCTGAATTTGAGGCAGAGGCGGTGGATGGAGCTAGTGGCGGATTATGATTTTTGGATATAGCCTATGACCATGGTAAGGCAAACTTGGTTGCAGATGCCTTGAGTTGGAAGGGGGCAGCTTCGGCTCACGAGCAGTATATGGAGTATTTGGTTAGAGAGATCAGTGCATTGAGTTTGTGTGTTATTTCTCAGGAGTCGTTGGTCTTGGTGGCAACTGCTAGATCAGATCTTCTAAGCAGGGTGTGGTTGGCTCAGGAGAATGATTTGGGGCTGATGAATGCCTCTAATGATGATGATTCAGAGTATCAAGTCTCAGCTAATGGTACTATTTTGGTGCAGTGGCAGATTTGTGTGCCCAAGGATGAGGATTTGAGGCAGGAGATCCTAAGAGAGGCTCATGCGAGCATGTTCTCTATTCATCCAGGAGCAACTAAGATGTACCGTGATCTCAAAAGGTACTATCATTGGGTCGGGATGAAGAAGGATGTAGCTAGTTTGGTCGCGAGGTGCGATGTGTGTCAGCTAGTAAAGGCTGAACATTAGGTCTCAAGAGAGCTACTGAAGAGTCTTCCCATTCCAGAGTGGAAGTGGGATATGATTACTATGGACTTCATGGTGGGTTTGCCAGTGTCTTGGACTTTTGATGCAATTTGGGTCATTGTGGACCGGTTGACTAAGTCAGCGGTTTTGGCTAAGAAATATGTGAAGAAGACTGATGGAGCAACGGTCTTGGCTAAGAAATATGTGAAGAAGATAGTCAGGTTGCATGGGGTGCCAGCGAGTATTGCGTCTGATAGGGATTCCAAATTCACTTCAGTGTTCTGGAGAGCGTTTCATGCGGAGATGGACACTAAAGTACATATGATTACAACTTATCATCCCCAGATAAATGGACAGTTAGGGAAGACAATCCAGACGTTGGAGGATTTGTTGAGCATATGTGTATTGGATTGGGGTGGCCATTGGGAAGATCACTTGAGCTTGGTAGAGTTTGCTTACAACAACATTTCCCAGGCGAGTATTGGGATGGCTCCCTATGAGGCATTGTATGAAAGGCCGTGTCATAAACCGTTGTGCTGGACTCAGGTGGGGGAGAGGAGCATGTTCGGGGCGAGTTTTGTTCAAGAGACATCAGAGAAGATTCAGGTTCTCAAGCTGAACATGAAGGAAGCTAAGGATCGGCAGAGGAGTAAGGAAGCTAAGGATCGGCAGAGGAGTTATGCCGACAAGAGGTCGATAGATCTTGAGTTTCAGGTTGGAGATAGAGTGTACCTAAAGATGGCCATGTAGCGGGGTTTGAACAGGTCATTGACAGAGACTAAGTTGAGCACGAGGTATATGGGTGTGTTTAGAGTGATTAAGCAAGTGGGACCGGGTAGCATATAGGCTAGAGTTGCCTGAGGTTATGCGTACGTTCCACAAGGTTTTTCATGTGTCGATGTTGCGGAAGTGTCTCCGCGAGGATGATCGGGTGTTGGCTAAGATTCCTGAGGATCTTCAGCCTAACATGACTTTGGAGGCGAGACCAGTGAGGGTTCTCAAGAAGAGGGTCAAGGAACTTCGGATGAAGAAGATTCCTTTGATGAGAGTCCTATGAGACTGTAATAGTGTTGAGCAGAATTGGGAGCCAGAGGCGAGGATGAAGGCAAGGTTCAAGAAGTGGTTCGAGAAACAGGTTGCGACTTGAACTTGTCTAGCCTCGTCCTAGTTATAATATTTGGCTTGAGCGGGAATGGAGTATTCCAGCTCATCTCTCTTGTTTAAGGATGGTTGGTTGTGCGACTAAGTAACAAGATGAGATAGTGTTCGGGGTATGAGTTTCTGCGAAGCTGGTGTCGGAAAAGGAAAGTTTCCTGAAATGGAAATTCCAAGAGTGGAAAGTTTCCAGAAGTGGAAAGTTCTAAAAAAAGAGAAAGTTCTATGTGAGTTAGAATTTGTCCATTTTTAGTGGTTGTGAGCCTTGGAGGGGCTTGTGCGGCCTTCGTGGCGGATTGTTGAGTCATTGTGTGCCCGTGTGTGGCGGGCTATTGAGACATTGTGTGGCCTTTGTGGCAGGCTGTTTAGCCAATTGTGTGGCATTTGTGGCAGGTTGTTTAGCCAATTGGTTGGCCTTTGTGGCAGATTGTTTAGCCAATTGTGTGGCCTTTGTGGCGGGCTGTTTAGCCAAAGTTGCTTGTTTAGGCGGTCCTTCGGGACAAGTGGTTTTTGTGATGGTCCTTCGGGACAAGTGGCCTTCGTGACAGTTCTTCGAGACGAGTGTTCTTCGTGAAGGTCCTTTGGGACAAGTGGTCTTCGTGACGGTCCTTCGGGACGAGTAGTCTTTGTGACGGTCCTGTTTAGGAAATTGTTTGGTATTGGTGGCGGTCCTATTTAAAACAATTGTTTGGCCTCTGTGGTGGTCCTTTTTAGGACATTTGTGCCTTTGTGGCGGTCCTATTGGCATTAAGATGATCCTTGTGTCGTCATGAGGTATTCCAGGGAGGGGATATTTGGCTGGTGGTGCATTGTATTTGTTCTACGCGAGTCATGAGAAGGAAACCTGGATAGGGATAGGGCGTATACGTGTTCAGAATTGTTTGCTCATGACTCTTAGGGGACTTAGGTTCTCCTAGTACCGTCATATTCTGATACTTTGTGGCTTGAGATTTTTGTTGGTATATTAACATCGGATATTGATCTGGGATCGCGTTGTAAGGTGGCAACCCGAGAGACGAGTATTGGACTTCCTTATTTATATTATGGCATGCGGGCTTAGACTTGATGAGGAGTCAATATTATGGCATGCAGGTTTCGGCTTGATGAGGAGCTCATAAAAACTCAAGGTTCAGGCCTATGAGTAAAGGAAAGTCCAAAAGTCGAGCAAATAATGCCTGGAACGTGAGTTTATCGCCTAGTGGTGACCTTTCTTAGATCGGTCAGAGGAATGCGGGTCGTGGATACGGTTGCATGGGATTTCTTGACTGATGGTTGTGCAAGATTCAAGGACGAATCTATGTTGGTGGGGGGGTAATTGTAACATCCGCGAATCAGACTCCCGAATTAGCGGATGCATCGGTCGATACACTATGTGCATTGGTCTATGAAAGGTTGGTTATGTGCGGACGAGTTTAAGTTAAACGTTGCATTTTAGGGTTAGGAAACCCTGAAAACGTGTATAAAAGGAAGTTTGTCGTTTTGTAGCCGTGGTTTTGGCCGCTTTTGAGAGAAAGAAAGAGAAAAAAATGTCTTGATGTTCTTGACGTTTTTGGGAGATCTGAGGAGGTTTCTATAGAGATCTGTAGCTGGTATCGTTGTAGGAGCTTCCTAGGAGCGTTTTCTTTCTTGTGTAAGGTTCAAAATCGTCTTGGCAAAGGTAAGTGCATGACCATGGGTTATCTAAGCTGGAGATTTCTCTGATATGCATTTTTATGTGTTGTGTGGCTTGTTAGAATGTTATTTGAGGCTTTGTGAGGCTTTCTTGTGGCTTGGGATCGAGTTTGATGGTTGTTGGAACAAAGATCCGGCGAGAAGCTTAGGGGAAAACAATGCTTGGCATGAGCGTCGTTCAATGCACTTTGTGTGTCGATCGATGAAAATGCGAGGACAGCGCAGATTGACCTTGGAGTATCGGTCGATGCCATGTGGAGGCGTTGGTCGATGCAATTAGGGATTTCGTACTGTATCGAGCATGCGTCGGCCGATGAAAGCTTGTGTCGGTCGATGCAACCCCGGTTGGTGTTTCATGGTTTGTTGTTTAGTTATTGATTGTTGGTTGATGGTTAGAGATGTCTCTATTGCTTGAGTGTATAGCCCAGTAGATGGGAGGATTGCCTTACTGAGTGTTTATAAAATACTCATGCATCTCAATTTGTGTTTGTGGTGCAGGTAAAGGCAAAGTGTGATCGTGGAATCAAGTTGTTGTCTGGCTTGCTAGGTTTCTAGAGTTGAGTCATTGGAACATTGTTTAGGATTGCTGGTTCTTTGATTCATGTTGTTTGGATATTTATTATGATTTAATATTGGTTATTGGTATTGTTATGTTATCTGTTGTTGAGTGTTTGTGGTTAGGTGGCTAGTGGGTATGAGACCACTAGTGTAGTTTTTTTTTTTGTCAACCAAACATTAAATTAGAAAATCACTAGTGTAGTTTATTATTACACAATTATTATATTTATTATTTATAAAAAAACGGGTTGGTCGTTCCAAAGGGACTTGCGGTGGTGTTGGATTTGTTGTCTTTGGTCAGAAACTTTCTTTGAAAGAGGTGAGGGCATGAACATGGCTTATCTAACCTTGAGATTCTCTGATTTGGTGTTCTATGAATTGTTTGATTGATTCTCTTGAATGGTTGTGTGCTTTTCGTGTCTTTTGTAGCTTAGTTTCACTCAGGGGAATGCTTTGAGGGGTGTGAGAGCAGAAATCATTGCTAGATATCGAAGGAGATTGATGCTCGGCATCAGTGTCGGTCGACACTAATGCGAGGATGGCGCAGAAACTCTAACAAGTGTCGGTCAACACCATATGAAGGAGTTAGTAACCACAAACTAGGGTTTTCCATAGATGTCGAGTACGTGTCAGTTGACACCAGTTGGGTGTCGGTTGACACCAGGTGGCCAGTGTCAGACGACACCAGAGGGTGTCGATCGACACAATCTTCAGCAGGCGGTTGATGCTTTGTTTCCTTTGTGTATTGTCTGGTTGTTGTTTGTTTGTTGATTGTGGCATGTGTATATCTCATTGCTTGTGTGGATAGATTAGTAGATTGAAGGATTGCCTCACTAAGTATTTGTGATAATACTCATGCATCTCAATTATTGTTTGTGGTGATGGTAAAGGCAAATTGTGATTGTGAAATCAAGGCAATGAAGAGGAGGATGTTCTAGTAGCTTGTTAATGTGTTGTCTGGCTTCTACTAGGTTGCTAGAGTGGGTCATTAGAATGATATTAAGTTGCTGGTTTATTACTTCTTGATGTTATATGGATTCATGACTATTGGTATTGGTTTATTCTTTGTATTTATTTATTCATTTATTGATTGTTAGATAATTGTTGGTTTAATATTGGTTATATCTGCTGTTTGAATTGAATTTGGTTAGGTTGTTAGTGAATACTGGATCACAAATTAATTATTTTATTAAAAACAGAAAAAATGGGTCGAGTAGTTTCAACCAACACCAAATCAACATTCACAGCGGAAGACAAACCAAACCAACTCCAATATAAATAGGGACAACCAAGATTGCTATGAACAACCAAAATTTTGCATATAATTGATATGATTTAGAAGACAACTCAACACCAACTCAAATTGCTAGAAACAACCAAAATTGCTCCTACAACAAATCACAATAACAAACAAACCATGAAACTAAACTGTGAGGAGAAACAGAAAACTACAGTCTCAAAGACGAAACTCTAAAACGAAAACCAACTGTCAAAATATTAAATTCATCCGGTGGAAAGCTACCCCTAGACGTAATGAATCTCCCTAGAACATCTCGTGCCGATCAGGTAACCGTTACAACCCTCGATTGTCCCACCTCGCGTATGAGAAAACGTGTCCCATGAAACTGCCAATAACTCACAGAGTTTAAATTCTAAACCCAAATTCACATATGTGAATACATGAATCAACATAAAAGGCTTAGGTACAACAACACCAAAAATTGTTAACTTAGCAAACGATTTGAGTAGACAAACCCTCATTATCCCAAACCCTAAAAATTATGTTTCTTGTCCTTCTCTCTAAAAACAAAGCTTTGTTGATCTCCTTCACACCAAATCGACCAAAGTTCTCTCTTTCTCAAAGAAAAACCAATGACAACATCAACACCAAAGCAAAAGGAGAAGGAAACGTCATTTGATAAATAGTAGGGTTCTTGGTTTAACTAAATTAGCTAAAGCAGTAATTAACTAAACCATTTGCCAGATTAAACCAAATCTACTTCAATTCCCGATATAAAATTCAATATTTTATTATACATCGGAACACGAACGTTAAATATAATGACAACTGCAACAGTATTATTGGAAGAGAAAAAACACATAAGAAACAATCAAATATACTATAAATAATAATGCTTCAGATTTAGCTTGAATGTAAGACGAGAATATAATAAAAGATAGTAAATCAAAAGACATTAGATTTAGAAAATTATCAGGGTTCATGAAAAGAAATGATACAAATATATAGGTTGCATTAGAAACCGTTCTTGAACTCAAAACATGAATATTAAACCAATATAGTCTTGCATAATTGATTATTGAATCACTAAATTGCCTAGAAACTAATCTTTCGTTTGAATTTAAAAAAAAAAAAAACAAAAAAGCAAAAATTAATGTTAATTTTGGTTTTTTTACACAGTGTCTTAACTTCAGCTTTTGTTGGTCAAAGAGTTCTTTTAAGAAACACTTTTGATGTATCAATAAATTAAATCTAAGATCATAATCTAAGTGGCCAATTTAGATTGAAACAAAAGAATGTTATAAATGAAGAACCAAACAAATCAATCCAAATATAACCTAACAATCAATCAATTATAAAAAGCTCTTTCAAATTCCTAAACCCAATTGGAAGACTACTCCTCTTATTTGAAATGCATTAACAAAAAAATTAAGTTGAGTTAAGAGGAGAAGAAAATATTTTTTTTTTGGTGTTTGCAAGAGAAGGAAAGCAGATCAATAGTTTTTGGTGTGAGGAGGTTGTCATGGTGCTTTGCTTGCTTGTTTTTTTTTTGTTGTCTCAAATCAGTCCTAAATCATAGGTGGATGCGTGACCATGGCTTACATGAGCAAATGGGAATGTTTTGATGCCTCATGTGAGTGTTTAGGTAGATGTGGGGGATGAAATAGTGATTGATTGTTTGTTTCGTGAAATTTTATGCTTGTGTTGTGTCTTGGTTTGTCTGAGTTTTGAAGTGGAACACGAAGAAGTGATGCCAAGTGTAGCGAGGATATACTCTGAGGTTGATGTGGATCTGGTGTATATCAACACCAGGAGAGTGTCGGTCGGCACCATCAGTGTGGAGTTGGAAATTGTTGGATAAGTTAGAAGTCTTCCTACTCCTAATCAAGTTGTGATTAGTCAAAGAGGATAAGGACAAAGCTTTGTTTAGGAGTTATCTAATACAAAGGTTTTACTATTAGGAATATGATTAGTTTTAATATAAATTAGGATGTTGAGTTGTGACATACTTTAAGAGAGTTTGTGAGATTGAGAGCTTTAGTTTTTGAAAGAGTTTTATAAAGCTAATAAAGAAAAGTTGTTCTTTAAATTTTTTGATCACAAAGCAGAGTTCTTATATTTGAAAACTAGATTTGGTATCAGAGCTTCAGACGAATCTTGAAGAAGATGGGAGATCTTACCGTCTCTACCATCAAACCTAAAGAAGGAGGAGGAGGAGCCTTTTCTATCGGGTGTCCTATGTTAAACATAACAAACTACACCGTATGGGCCATTAAGATGAAGATTGCACTTAAGGTTCATAAGGTGTGGGAAGTTATCGAACCAGAATCTGCAACAAACGTCATTGATGATGAGAAGAATAATATGGCCATTGCTTTATTGTTTCAATCCATACCGGAATCACTTACCCTACAAGTCGGCGAATTGATACAGCTAAGAAGGTATGGGAGGCAATAAAAGCAAGACATGTGGGAGCAGAGAGGGTTAAAGAAGCACGGATGCAAACACTTATGGCCGAATTTGATCGTTTGAGAATGAAGGATTCAGAGAAAATTGATGACTTTGTGGGAAAGTTATCAGAAATCACATCCAAAATAGCTGCACTTGGAGAAAGTCTCGAGACACCAAAGCTGGTTAAGAAATTCTTAAAGTGTCTTCCACGATCTAAATTTATCCACATGGTTGCCTCGCTTGAGCAAGTGTTAGATCTTAACGCTACAAGTTTTGAAGACATAGGTTGACGCCTAAAAGCCTTTGAAGAGAGGATTCAGGAGGCTAAAGAGTCACAGGATGAACAAGCCAAGCTGATGTATGCGAACATGGAAAGACAGACAAACTACAATCCTTGTGAGTTTAATAGTGATTTCAGAACCAGAGGACGAGGAGGAAGATTTTCTTATAGAGGAAGAGGTCGTGGACGCTTCGGAGGTGGACGTGATCTGAAATAACATGTTTCCGTTGCGATAAGACTGGACACTTTGCCTCAAGTTGTCCCGATCGTCTACTGAAGTTACAAGAAGCACAAGAAGAAGAAGGTAGTGATACACAAAACGCTGACGAGCTCATGATGCATGAGATTGTGTATTTAAATGAAGAACGTTGTCTTCCAAGCAAGTATGAGACAAATACCAGAGAAGAAGATATATGGTACGTTGATAACGGAGCTAGCAACCACATGACTGGAGATCAGAGGTACTTCAATCAGATTGATGAGTCAATCACTGGCAAGGTACGTTTTGGTGACGACTCACGGATAGACATTAAAGGGAAAGGTTCTATTGCCTTCGTTGACCTTAATGGAGAACCAAGAATCATGACTGATGTCTATTACATACCGGGCTTGAAGAGAAATATCATCAGTTTGGGGCAAGCTACTGAATCAGGCTGTGATATAAGGCTAAGAGGAGGAATCTTAACAATGCGTGATCACCAGGGAAAACTTCTAGCTAAAGCAGAAAGGTCGATGAATCGACTTTACAAGGTGCATATGGGAATGAGAGATACAGAAAGAGTAAATCTGACCAGTGTGAATAAATCAAGCCGATGGCACGCAAGGATGGGACACGTAAATGCTGCCACATTGAAGTCTATGAGTGATAAGAAGCTCGTTAAAGGAATTGCAGAGGTAAACTTTGAGAAGGAGATTTGCAGGTCATGTTTACTTGGTAAGCACACTAGGAGAATGTTCCCACAGGCTACAGCATATCGAGCAAGCAAGATGTTGGAGCTGGTACATGTGGGGATCTCTGTGGTCCGATAACTCCAAGCACCATTGGCGGTAACAAATACATATTTGTGTTAGTTGATGACCATTCAAGATATATGTGGACAGCTTTACTAAGAGAAAAGGGAGATGCTTTTGAAAAATTCAAAAGATTCAAACAGATAGCAGAACAAGAGTCATGAGAACGCATACAAACATTCAGAACAGACAGAGGAGGAGAATTTGTCTCTCAAGAATTCATTTTTTTCTGTAACAATGCAGGAATCAAGGGCATCTCACTGCTCCTTACACTCCACAACAGAACAGAGTGGTTGAGAGACATAATCAAACCTTATTGGAGATGACTAGAAGTATTTTGAAACATATTCGGTTGCCGAACCACTTATGGGGAGAAGCTATAAGGCATTCTACCTATCCCTTGAATCGAATAGCCACACGAGCCCTTCAGGATATGAAACCATATGAAGTTTTCCGAGGTAAAAGACAAAATGTTGAGCATATACGAGTGTTTGGTTGTTTAGGATATGCTAAAGTGGACAAGCCACATCTGAGATAGCTTGATGATCGGTCTCGCATGTTAGTTCATTTGGGAACTGAACCAGGATCCAAGGCTTACTGGTTATACGATCCAAAACCCGAAAGATAGTGGTTAGTAGGGATGTAGTGTTTGATGAAGCAAAATGAGTGAATTGGGGTGAAGACTTTGCAGAATCAAAGAGTGGTGGAAGTTTCAGTATTGCAGTTGGTGAATTTGGAGCTCATAGAACTCTCAATGAAGAAACGGAGCAAACAGAGCAAGTTGTTGACTCAAGTGATGAAGTCATCGAACATGCCCCTGCTCCTGCGGAACCTAAGACAGAAAATGCAGAGAATGCAGAAGATCAAGTTTTCTTGAGAAGGTCTAGTAGACAAGTCGTAAGACCAAAATACCTTGATGATTACATCCTGATTACTAGTGAACAGTGCATGCTTATTGCAGAAGAAGAGGGAGAGTTACTGCTTTTAACCTTAGACGAAGAACCACGAGATTTTTCAGAGGCAAGCAGATCAACGAAATTGGTTATAGCTTGCACATATGAGATTTGCTCGATTAAAAGGAACCACACATGGGACCTTGTTGATCTGCCTGCTGGGGTAAAACCAATTGGCTTGAAGTGGGTTTTTAAACTCAAAAAGAACTCTGACGGTAGCATTAACAAACACAAGGCACGACTAGTTGCTAAAGGGTACGTACAGAAGCATGGAGTAGATTTTGAGGAAGTAGTCGCTCCTTTTGCTCGACTTGAGACCATACGACTGCTCATTAATCTTGCGGCTTCGAATGGCTAGGAAGTGCATCATCTTGATGTAAAAACGACATTCTTGCACGGTGAGTTACAAGAAACCGTTTATGTTGATCAGCTAGAAGGTTTCAAAGTAAAGGGAAAGGAGAACAAAGTCTATAGAATTAACAAGGATTTGTACGGTTTAAGGCAAGCTCCAAGGGTGTGGAACAACAAGTTAAATCGGATACTCTGTGAAATGCAATTTAAGAAATGTTCAAAAGAGCCGTCGGTTTATGGGAAGAGTGTTGATGGTAATCGACTTGTGGTAGCTGTGTACGTAGACGACTTGTTTGTCACAGGTACAAACAGAGCTGTTATTGATCGGTTTAAGGAAGAGAGGGCATCAAAATTTGAGATGAGTGACTTGGGAAAGTTAACATATTATCTAGGAATGGAGGTGTGTCAACATGAAGGAGGAATTACTTTGAATCAGAGACGATATGCATTGAAGATTCTCGAGGAAGCTGGGATGAAAGACTGCAACTCGGTTCACACACCAATGGAGACTGGATTAAAGCTGTGTAAGTCTTTGAAGGAAGATTCAATTGATGCTACAAGTTACAGGAAGAATGTGGGGTGTCTGAGGTATCTTTTGCATACACGACCTGACTTGTCATACACTGTAGGAGTCTTGAGTCGTTACATGCAAGATCCTAAGGTATCACATGGAGTTGCTATGAAGAAGTGTTTAAGGTATTTAAAGGGAACGGTCAATCTTGGCTTGACATTCGAACGATCAACAACTAAGGTACCAAGACTAATAGGTTATAGCGACAACAACTTCAATGTTGACCCTGATGATGGTAAGAGCACCACAGATCATATCTTCTACTTAAGAGAGAGTCCAATTATGTGGTGTTCTCAGAAACAGGACATTGTTGCGATATCATCCTGCGAAGCTGAGTTTATGGCAGGAACAGAGGCAGCAAGACAGGCTATTTGGTTGGAGGATCTGCTTGGAGAAGTCACTAGTGTACCATGCGAAAATGCAATCATTCGGATAGACAACCGGTCGGCTATTGCTCTCACAAAGAATCCACTATTCCATGGGCGGAGCAAGCTTATTCACACAAGATATCACTTTATAAGGGAATGTGTGGAGAATGGACAAGTGAAAGTTGTTCATGTCCCTGGAGTGAGCAGAAAGCAGACATCTTAACCAAAGCACTTGGTAGGAACAAATTCAAGGAAATGAGAGAGCTCATTGGCATGAGAGATATAGCTGAGAAGGACTTCAAACTTAAGAGGAAGAATGTTGCATAAGTTAGAAGTCTTCCTATTCCTAATCAAGTTGTGATTAGTCAAAGAGGATAAGGACAAAACTTTGATTAGGAGTTATCTCATACAAAAGTTTTACTATTAGGAATATAATTAGTTTTAATATAAATAAGGATGTTGAGTTGTGACATACCTTAAGAGAATTTGTGAGATTGAGAGCTTTAGTTTTTGAGAGAGTTTTCTAAAGCTAATAAAGAAAAGTTGTTCTTTAAATTTCTTGATCATAAAGCAGAGTTCTTATATTTGAAAACTAGAGAAATTGACACCAAGATGGGTATCAATCGAGACCAAGTTCGGCTGGAGCTTGTCAGTTTTCATGTATATTATTTCCTAATATATTATTTTCTAAGAAACAAATTATAACTAATATTTTATGTATATTATTTCCTAATATAGTTATTTAAAATTACAAGTTAAAATTTAGAAATATTGTAAAGTGATTTTAGTGTCATTGCCATTGATAAATCAATTTGTGTATATTTGTTTTAAGAACCAGATAACTATGCTTGAGCTCGAGAAATTTCAAGATGAGTAATTTTTTGATAAGTGATTGTTGAACCATGTGAATAAGGACAAAATACGAAAAAAACCGACCATCATATATAAATGAACCCACATATTTAAAGAAGACCTGAGTCCCACTAAAAACTGTCCATCAGAACTTTACAATATGCAATATAACTTTCTTCTTCTTCACCGTCAACTTTGTAATTTATATAAATAGTACTATATATATCATATCAAAGTCCTCTTTTCGTCTTTAAAATTATTTAGAACATTATGTATGTGATAATAAAACCTTTTAGTAAATATATATATATATATATATATATGTGTGTGTTATATTACAGACATTAGTTTTAATTTTATAAAATTAGTCAGTATTTTTCGAAAACGAAAGGTCGGATTGCAAATATGGCAATTTAGAGAACTTATTTTACATAATACCTTTTTTTTTTATTGATCTGAATTTTTAATAAGGAAGAAACCGAAAACAATATAAAAATGAAATAAAACACTCAAGTATCGTTCTGTTAGGGGCTGGCGACTTGAATCGAACCAAAACCAATAAAAATTGTAGGAAATATGAAAAAGCCATAACTAGATGGCGAACACATCGGCAACCATAATAGTGTTTGTTGAGAATGAAAGTAGTTTAACCAAACTATAAGTTATTTTGAGTCCATTACCAAATTGATATACTTCACCTAGATCAAGGAAGTAGTAAAACTTAACTACAAGTTGTTTGCAGTCCATTATTGTGGTATACGTAAATATATATGAGATAATTTTTGAAAATTTGAGTAAAATATTTAAGGCGATGTTTTTTTCCTTTTCTATGAACTGATGTACCGGAACCAACCTTCAGTCCATTTTGATTTAAAGAATGCATCTCCGGTTCAAAAGGATATTGAACCCGGAGCACAAGGGAACCAGTGCCCGTGTGTAGTCGTGTACTATCATTATATACTACAAAGAAAATATTATAAAGTTAGAATAGGATTAGTGTTAAAGCACTTGTTGAAATTTCTTTTGTTTGTTTTGTAATTTTTATTTAAAGCAGTATATATTATTATTATTATTATTGTTTTGAAAGTTTTTTTCTGAAATATTGTGCCAAAAAACATATGCTGAATATAATTTATGGAAAATGATATGCTAAATATGATTTATGCAAATAACATTTATTTTGTTAGATCATATGGTTATTATGAGTAGTACACATAAAATCCATACTATCCCTGATTACCAAAAATCAAACTAATCTGTAAATTATGATGCCCTAAATTATGAATGTCATAATTTAATAACTACAAAATCATATCTATATCTGTTATATAGTTTACAAAAAAAATTCATGTATTTTATAGTAAGGAACTAGGGATTATTTCTTTATTTTTTTAAATAACCAAAATGTATTGCGTTATTAAAAAAATTCTGTGTTTATTTTTTAAAGAAAATTTTATTAACGTTACCAAATTACAGAAAATGTAGAAACTAATATAAATAAAAAAATGTATGAAAACTAAAGAACAAAAAAATAAATATTAAGCAAATGGTTATTGTGACATTTCAACCTCCAATGTTTTAATATATAGGAGACGGCTTTTGAAATCATTTGGTCACTCTATGACAATTTAGCTATTATTTGATGGAGGTCTCTCTTCCTTCGCCTTAGTTATAACTTATAACTTATAAATCATTATTGCTGTGATTTTTTATTATAAGTATTTTAAATCAATCGAGTAACTCGTGGTTTTTAGCTTATATACATATAATAATAATATATAGGGGATTTTAAAATAGAAATGGTCGCTTTCTTCTGTCCAAATGAAAGTTAAATAATTTTATCTTATCGTATGATTCATCATCTATTTAACGCACAAATGTATACTTGAAGGGTACGAGTTCATAGTTTCTAAGGGTGCAACAAGATGAGTGATCTGTTGTGGATTACAGGACTGTGTGTTATAGCCTTAGTGGTTGTGAAGATTAGTAATTGGTGGTACCGATGGTCAAACCCTAAGTTCAACGGCAAGTTACCTCCGGGATCAATGGGTTTCCCGATCATCGGAGAGACATTCGACTTCTACAAGCCTCATGGATTCTACGAGATCTCACCTTTTTTCAAGAAGAGGATGTCAAAGTCAGATTTTAATCCCTCTCTCTCTCTCTCTATCTATATATATATGTGATCTTGTATGTTTATATCCTTATTCATATGTTTGTGTGTTGTGTGAGTGTTTCAGGTACGGGCCTTTGTTTCGAACGAACATTCTAGGATTCAAAACCGTGGTTTCGACAGATAAAGATGTGAACATGGAGATTTTGCGGCAAGAGAACAAGTCTTTCAATTTAAGTTATCCCGATGGTTTAGTGAAGTCTTTGGGAAAAGAGAGCATATTTTTCAAGACCGGGAACATTCACAAGCACATCAAACTAATAAGTATGCAGCTTGTGGGTTCGGAGAATTTGAAGCGGAATATATTAAAAGATATGGACCGCGTGACCCGCGAGCATCTCAGTTTGAAGGCTAGCCAAGGAAGATTCGATGTTAGGGATGCAGTTTTCAGTGTATATTATCTATCCTTTTTTTTGTGTCTCTGACAAATTTCATTGACAATACAGTTAATGTTGTTGCGTGGTATAGTCTCTCACTGGCTCTTTAATCTGTTTTTAATCTTTGTAGATGATAACAGCTCACTTGACACCAAAAATGATAAGTAATCTCAAACCAGAGACTCAAGCAAAGCTTATGGATAATTTCAAGGCCTTCAGTTTCGATTGGTTTCGGCCATCTTTTACTCTAGAGGCCTTGAAGGGAATCTACAAAACTCTTCGGGTGAGACTTATTTTTTCTTATATTTACTGGGGAGCTAGCACAACACTAAACCCATGATTTCTATGATTGTTTATTATATACAGGCATGCCGAGATGGGATGAAGCTGTTAAACGATGTTTACTCGAAGAGGAATGCGTCAACAGAAAAGCACGATGACTTCCTTAACACGGTGATGGAAGAGCTTGAGAAAGAAGGAAGCTTAGTGACCCAAGATGCGATTGTAAGCCTCATCTTTGTTCTTTCATGTGTCACTCAGGAGCTCACCGTTAAGACCATTTGTTTCGCTGTCAAATTCCTATCGGAAAACCCAAAAGTTCTCGCTGAACTGAAGGTAAATTTTTACATCTAACCATGTGATGGTATTCTAGCAAATATGTATTTTGTATTTGCTAGACACAAACAAACAAGCTTCTTTGTATGTATGTTGATATATATATATAATTGTAATTTGGCAGAGAGAGCACGAGGCGATCCTTGAAAGCAGAGAAGATAAAGAAGGTGGAGTTACTTGGGAAGAATACAGACACAAGATGACTTTCACCAACATGGTAACTAATTAATTGATCTTCTTTCGTCTAAGGCTAGTATAATATATTGTAAGGTTCACATGGTGGACCTTCTATTTACACTACTCTCTTTAGGTTATCAATGAGACGCTTCGGTTGGCAAACATGGCTCCGGTTGTGTTTAGAAAGGCGGTGGAAGATGTGGAAATCAATGGCAAGTACAATAGTACCGATCATGTGATATATCGTATACTACTAAAATATTATTTATTCTACGTTTGACTTTTTTTTTTGGGAGTTTTTGTAACTACAGGATGCACGATTCCAGCTGGTTGGGTAGTGTTGGTTGCAACTTCAGTGGTTCATTTTGATTCTGAAGTCTATGAAAACCCTTTCGAGTTTAATCCATGGAGATGGGAGGTATTGTATATTTTACTCGAAAACGCCAGAACATTTAGTAGATGAACGAAGTTACTCTGGTTTATTATATTTTTAATACGTGCATGATAAATTAAAATAATCATATATTGTTTTTTTACGTTTTATCATTCAACATAAATTTTGTTATAGTATGCATTCGGCAGAAAAACATTTTCAAAACATAAAAAAAAATAAAAAAAAATGCGTAAGTATTTTTAGCTAATCTATTAATTGGAACATTGATGATGGTTATGGTGTGCAGGGGAAAGAGGTGCGGTCTGGGTCGAAAACATTCATGGTGTTTGGAGGTGGAGTTAGACAGTGCGTTGGTGCAGAATTTGCGAGACTTCAGATTTCAATTTTCCTTCACCATCTTATCACAAATTACGATTTCTCGTTGTTCAAAGGCTCTGAGGTGATTCGAGCACCAGCTGTTTTCTTCCCCGAGGGCATTTCAATAAACATCTCCAAGTGTTCCACATGACCTTATCAGAGACTTCTTATAATATATATCTCCTTCGTATCTTCTTTGTTTTTCCTAAACAATATAATATTAATGCTCGCGATTTCAATATCTTCTACATGCAACTCTACAAATTAAATAATACCTTTTATGAAGTTGTTTTAGTGCGGTAACAATAATAATAATTTCTACAACTCTACGTCCAGTTTTATTACCTTCTATGATATTTACTGCGGTAATACTAAGAATATAATCATACAATTTTTGTTTTCTATTTCTTAACGTAATCAACAAATCAAAGAGAAGAAAACAAAACAGTAGTCGTAGACCCTTGTCTATTGTACTGTAAATGGTTTTTTAAACGATTATTATTGAATATGTATGCATTGTTAGGTGTACCATTATTTAGGAAAATCCAAGATATCATATTCAATTCCCGATCTAGTCCAAGACTCCAAGTTAACTTGACGTCTTTAAATTAATCATTCATGTACCCCATGTTTTAAAAATCGGTAGGCAATAGTCGGGCGTAGGAGTCAGGTCTAACGATTAATCAACTAATCAAAGATTATGCGGAGATTAATCGAAAACTAGTTCTAGGATTTATATTTAATTTAAAGCTATATAATTTATTTTTTGTACATTGTACTGAGTAAATCCGCTGATGCAATGGTTAAAATCTTTGTATCTGAGTTTAATGTCAAAGCTTCAAACCATAATAGGTTATTTTTAATAATTACAATTTAATAGAGGATAAAATCGACATTTTCTCATCATCTTTTTCCTTGGCCTGCGCAACCCAACAACCCTAGACGTGAACCAGTTTTTTTTCCTTCATCCGATCGTGACACATGTCAATTTAAACGATCAGAAATCACATATCAAAATTAGTAACTCATCAGATCGTGACACATATCAATTTTAACGATTAGAAATCACAGTTTTCAAGATTGGTAAAATGATGCATAAGATAATTGTAATCATATTATATTAAAAACTTTGTTAATCCTAAAATAAAAAGGATTTTAAATACACCTCTCTATATAAGCAAATAGATGGTGACATATTTTTCACCAAATAAAATAATTTCGACTAGCTTTGTTTTTCTTGGTAAAATTTTTTTCTTTGTTTTTTATTAACCTTTTGTTTGACACATCATCAATCTTGAACAAGTCTCGATGACAATTTGTTTGTTGTCTCGATGGCATCACGTTTTTTCGTCATCGTTTCTTTGAATTTTGTTTCGTTTCTCAATTTTATAATGCATACTACGCAATCTTTTACTACAAGAAAACATGTGTTTTGCGATGGACGAATATGTAGCGAATCCCTCGCAAATTGACAAAAGCGAGAGATTTGTGAGGAATGTCTGTTCCTCGCAAATCGCTTCTCGCAAATCGGTCATCGTCGCAAATCCTTCGCAAAATTTTCGAGGGAAATTATTCCCTCGCAAACTAATCTCAAATTGCGAGGACATATTTAAACAGCAATCTCCTCGCAAATGTAGTATCTAGTAACTCCCTCGCAAATTTGCGATTCTTTTGCAATTATTTTTTCCGTCACAAATAATAATAATGGTATAAAAAAAATTAAAATTTTAATTGCCGGTTAGCTTAATTAGGATTTAACCGGCAATTAGAATTAAACCTGTAATTAAGATTAAACCTGTAATTAGAATTAAACTTTATAAGTTATGGAAATTAAACATTACACATTACAAGGGAGATCAAGTGGTCATTACAAATTAAACATTAAACATTAGAAGGGAGATCAAGTGTTCTAAGCTAAACAGTACACTTTACACATTAAGAGAAAGAGAGGCAGTCAGGTTGCTTGGCCGCCGGTAGCTTCTCCGCCAGTTGCCTCTTCGGTGGTTGTGTCTCCGGCAGCTGGATCCTCTCGGCGAAACCTTGCAGCAAACTCTGGATCTTTCTCTGCAAGATAATCAAAGTAAGCATCATAACTATGCATCTTCTCCAATTGAGTCGCCTGACTTGCGAGGGTAGCTTCGGCAGCAGCAAGCTTTGCCGATAGATCATTTGTATCTTCAGTAGGAGGAGGCGGTTGTCCAATGTGAGCTGAAGATGCTTCTGCTTGCAAGTTCCCAACCCCATATATCCGGTTCTTTTTCTTTGGAGCAACCTGCCAACATAAGAGAGACACACCAACATAAACAACCGTTAGACATTTCGACATTGATACAAAGATAAACTGTAACACACCAACATAAACAATGAACTTGCAAAAAGTAAGCAACATAAACACACCTACAGTTACCTCAGCATATATTTGGTTCTTTGCGGTAAGAGATAACCCGCCGGAAGCACTGCTCTCCACATTATCCCCAGAGAGTAGCTTAGATTCAGCTTCAGCTATCAGGATCACTATAACGACCATTACGACTGTTGATACTCCGGTGCCATCAGGATCACTATAACGACCATTACGGCTGTTGATACTCTTTGCTTCTAACTTTGGTTCAAGCCAAAACTTGACAAAACCTTTCCATACTGTAGGATCAAGCCACCGCGGCATTGCTTCATCACCTTTTCGCTTCCACTTACCCTTCCACCGAGACACTTGATCACTCATCCGAGTCGTCAACTTTGTTTCAAACTCAGTTCTGACTCTTTCGTTGATGGAAGGGTCCCAGTTATATGTTTGCTTCAACAAACATCACATGCATTAGTAATTAAAACAAAAAATCTATATTTAAAACACATCAAACACAAAGTAGACTTACCGCAAAAGTTTCAAACCACCGATTTACAACCGGACCTGGTGTTTGGGTCCAATTGGCATGAGCATGTTTGAAATCTCTTTCAAAAATGGCCCGGACAGTAGCAGCCACAGAAGGGTCCTGGTCAAACCTACAAAGCAAAGGATAAATCGAATGAGGTACTATGAAACTACAAAAAAAAATTAGACAGGAGAAGATACTTACCAGAGGGTACCCAGAGGACGCTTAGGATCTGGTTTCGGTAAGGAAGCACGTCCGGGACTTCCAAGTAACTCTTCCAAAGTAAAAAATGATTGCTGTGGAGACACACGAGAAGTTGATTGCTGAGGAGGATCATCAGGCATCGCCGGAGAGATTCCATGTAGATTATCCTGCATCGCCGGTGATGTACCTTGAGAAGAAGCGGGATAAGGTAACCTTTGGAGATGAGCAGAAGCAGAATTTGTCTTTCGAGTAGAGACTTGAGGAGTTAAACCTTGAGAAGAGATGAATCTCTAGTAAACGTTTTGGTTTACAGAACCGTGTTGCTCATTAGTCGACATCTGAAAGCAGAACAAAAATATGATTAGAATTAACCCTAAACCCCCAAATCAAATTCAATCAAAACCCCCCCCCCCCCCCCCAAAATCATTAGAACCCTAAATTCGAAACCCTAAATTGAATCCCTAAACCCCAAATTGAATCCCCAAATTCGAAACCCTAAAATCGAATTAAAACCCAAATCAAATCATAACCCTAAACCCTTAATTGAATCCCCAAATTCAAAACCCTAAAATCGAATTAAAACCCTAAATCGAATCGAAACCCCAAATCAAAACCCTAAATCGAATCGAAACAAAGAGATAGAAGAGGAGAGGAGGAGACTTACTGGACCTTGATTAACCGGACCTTGGAGAAGAGGAGGAGAAGGGTTCGAGAAGGGTTCGAGAAGGAGATAGAAGAGGAGAGGAGGAGAGGAGGAGAAGGGTTTGAGAAGGAATTGCTATGGTTTAAGCGTTTTGCAATGGATTTGCGACGCATTTGCTATGCATCTAGCGAATTACTCGCAAATTTGTTGCAATCCTTGAATATCTATTTACAAAAACCATCAAAATAATTTTAAAAAATTAGTCAAATGAACTTGCAAGTATATTATAAGGTCCTATAAGCTCATCATACTCTTCTCTATCATCAAACTTTCCAAAATTGTCCAATTTTGCATCTTCCTCCAATCATTAACTATCTTTTACACTATATCATATACATGTTCATTCCATTTAGACAAATATTCCAAAATTTTATAATTCTCCAACAATGCCCTATCTATGATTATAAGTCTTGGATTTATCTTTTTAATTATTAATAGTAATGTTATTAGTCTTTCGGGTTTAGGGTTTAGGGGTTAGGGTTTGAAGTTTTCATTTGCGAGGGAATAGCTACGATTAGTGTTTTGCGATGGATTTGCGATGCATTTTCTATATATCTAGCAAATCTGTTGCAAATATGTCGCAAACCTAGTATATTTAATTTATAAAAACCATCAAAATAATTTTAAAAGTTAGTAAAATTAACTTTCAAGTAAATTATAAGTTCCAATGTCTCATCATACTCTTTCCAATCATCTTTTTAATCATTAATAGTAATGTATTAGTAATGAATTTCAGAATAATTCACCTTATGAACAGATTGAAATATATTTCAGAATAATTATATTAAGTTTTGTAATATTTATATAAAAAAAAAATTTCCTAATTTTGCAATCGATTTGCTATGGCTATCGCAATTCACTCGCACGTCCATAGCAATCTTGCTATGGATACTGTTTTCGCAAATGCGTCGCAATATTGCGATTGATTTGCGAGGAAGGTGACCTTTCCTGCGAATTTGTCGTAAATGCCTCGCAAATGAGCAGCAGATTTGCAACGACTGTCTTCCTCGCAATGTTGCGAGGGATTTACTATGGAGTTTTCTTTTCTCGTAATGTCCTCGCAAATCTACCGCAAATTTGCGAAAGCTGTATTCCGTCACAAGTCGTCCTCGCAAAACGCGTGTTTTCTTGTAGTGTTTGACTTTGAAGTATTAACAAAGTTTCTTAGGCATAATAACTAAGGCTTTTGGAATTAACAAATTTCTCATGGTGTTATTATTTGTAACAAACCGTCCCGTGGACCCCACTAGCCCATCCGCTAGCTTGCCCCCATAGGCGGCAAGCTGGCCCTGCAGGTTAATTGGTGACAGCTTGTCCTGTGGGAAGGTTGTTAAAGGGTGGGGACCAGGGTTCGAGGAACGCCTGGCGCACCAATAACCTACTGGTGGATTTAGATATCCACAGTGAGGGGTTAGGATCGATGCCCTGCAGGAACATCTTAGGGCCTATGGGGGCAAGCTAGCATAGGGGCTAGTGGGGTCCACGGGATTGGTTGTCATATGATCAATTAGTGACAGCTTTCCATGTGGGAAGGTTGTTAAAGGGTGGGGACTAGGGTTCGAGGAATGTCTGGGTGCACCAATAACCTACTAGTGGATTTGGAGATCCACAGTGAGGGGTTATGATCGATGTCATGTAGGGCTAGCTTGGAGCCTATGGGGGGCAAACTAGTGGAGGGCTAGTGGGGTCCACGGGACGGGTTGTCATATAAAAATCAATTTTTATGTAACAACACGTCCCATGGACCCCACTAGCTTGCCCCGATAGATCAATTGGTGACAACATGTCTTGTGGGAAGATTGTTAAAGGGTGGGGACCAGGGTTCGAGGAACGTCTGGCGCATCAATAACACTACAACAAATATCTACATTGATAGCAGTAGAGAAATGCTATAATATGTCATTCATAGCTTTTTCACAAACGCTATGTTAGGTCACTGTTATCGTAGGTATCACACATACGATAGCGCCATATAAGTATGCTATGATAGAAGACTCTACCATAGGAGTAACCAAATGGTTTGTTATCACAATTTTTTAATTTTTTAAAATAATGTTATAAGTCATTTTACACGCTATGTCGCTATGTTAGGAGTTTCTACTATAGCTATATTATAGCTTTAATGGAATGCTATTTTATATAATGTCATGGTATTTTGTTTTTCAAAATTTATTTAATTAAATTCATATTTCATAAAAGAATCAACATACATAACCTTAATATTACATTAACCAAAATAAGTTTTACATAAGTACCACCAAGTCTTTAAAAAAAATAAAGCTAACATTACAAAGAACAGAGACAAACTTTACATGTACATGTAATCTATGCAAGCCTTTCTTAGCTGCTCACTTTGCCTTGAAACAATCTAATGAACAGCCACTAGTTCATTTTGAATGTATGAAAAAGACGTATTCTTTATGTTCTTCGTACTGCAAGACAGACCAAAATGCAACAATAAAGATGCTCAGTTACATTTTCACTAACTGGCAATAAGCAAAAAGGTACAATAGATAGTAATCCATAAGCAACAATTTAGTCTTTTCTCAATTACACATACTTACAAGGTGTGTAATCACTTCACAATCGCTACCAGTGTGGAATTGATGAGACTTGAGGTTTTCACACAAAACCTTGTGGTTGTATATCTCTCCATTGACCTGACATCGTGAGCACATTTGATTTACTATTCAGATGATACAATTGACAAAGGTCTAAAATTTTACATTTGTTCACACATGATTGACATTAAATACCGTGACAACGATGGTCTCGTCTTCGCTATAGAGCGGTTGGTCTCCATAAGTTGGGTTAATGATGGCTAAACGCTCATGAGCAAGATAACAATTTTCATAACAATGGAGTCCACTCCAATCAGGACCTATGCCTAAACCTACACAAACAGAAGTAATCAATCCAAACAATCAATTCGGGTCTTCTCCAAAAAGATCAAATCTTTTTTTGGAAGCCAAATCAAACAGTGACGTTCGAAAAAATATATTGGAAAATTTAACATTAGTTACTATCAAAAAATTTTGTGACGTTGAAAAAGGGTCTTTAGTTTCATTGGTTGATGGAGCAAGTCACTTTTAGATAGCTAGAAGACGTGAACATGTTCTCTCTACACAGAAGGAGAGTAGAGCCAAGGTTCTCTCTCTGGTGGAAGATTTTGGACGCAAGGTTATCTTCCCAAGAGAAGAAGGTGGGGGAGATTGAACGCAAGGTTATCTCCCCAAGGGAAGAAGACAGGGCAAAGGTTCATGACGCAAGGTTCTCTCCATAAAGGACGAGGGCAGAACCGAGATTCTCTAGATGGTTACTCATACACTATTCTGATGTAATTTATTTTTTATTCAAAATATTTTTTGACCCAACAATTTTAGTGATTAAATAAACTATGCAAAAGTGAAAATAAAGATACATATAATTGTTGACTTAATTTTTTCATATAGATATTTTCTAGATGGTGGTAAATAATATATTTGTATCATACAATATACATAGGTGCAAAAAATACACTTTTAATGATAACATACATAAAAAATTTGTATATGGATATAAATCATTGTATTATAGCAACAAAATATAAATAATGTACAATAATTTTTAATATATTTTTATTAAATTTAGTTTTATTTACAAAACCTTAAACCTGCACATCGGCGGGTCTATATCTAGTACAATAAAACCTCTATAAATTAATAATTTTTGGACCAAGACATTTTCTTAATTTATAGTAATATTTATTTATCTATAAATTTATTATTATTATTATTTTATAGTGTAAATTAAGAATTATTAATTTATAGATATATTTTTAATTGTTTAATTTTTTAAAAGTTATGAATTGAGACAGTTTTTGCTAAATAAAATTTGAATTTTGGATGTTGTAAATTTTATGATATTAGAATTGATTTTGAAATAATTTAAAAATATTATTGACAATAAATTCAAATATTATAGACAAATTCACTTATACACATGACATAAATACTCAAATTTATGAATAAGAATATCAATTATCGTATTTTAATAGTCTATCAAACTATCAAAATGTAAATGATGCATATTTAGAAATTGAACACTTTAAAAAATATTTATGAAATGTTATAAAATATTTTATATCATTATAGTTTGAAGATACAACATAACAATTGTTTTATAGATATAAGGTTTAAGAGAAACATACTAACAATTGTTTTATAAATATGAGATTTAAGAGAAACATACTTTACAATATCAGTATATATATGTAAATTTATAGGATTATTAATTTATGATATTATTGGACTATATTTTACATGAGGATTTCAAAAAAAAATATTATCTTATTATCTTATCGAATTTTGTTATTCTTTAAATTGTCCCGACTTGGGACTAGCAAAATTTATTAATTTATAGAGTATTAATTTATAGAGGTTTTACTGTATAATTATATTTTAAGGATTTTAACAGATTATATGTGTTTAATAAACTGTTTAAATAATGAAACCCATTATACATTCCATGTATTCATCATTAATTTGCTACATTCACAAAGGTTAAAACCAAGAGGTTAATTTATATTTGTTGAAAACTGAAAAAGAAAAATCAATTTTCGTATGATTAGTAGGGAATTCATCCGAATTTAGCTTCTCTTTGTTTTGGTTTTTGGGATACTAAATTTTATTTACACGGTCTTACTTCCTCCAAGTTCTTGAAAAGGCAAAGGTACAGACTTGAAGGCTCTGTATTTCCCCACATTGTTCAGATGTTCATTCTCCAACCTGATTGCAAAAACAAAGATCACTCCAACATTATCTTCTGTTTCTATTTTTTTTTCTTGGATCAAAATATCTGAAATCAGGTTTTATGCTAACACCGAACCTGAAGAAGTTCCAAATACCGCGACGAACAATCTCTAAACATGCAACAACAGCAACCAAAGCTCTTTTATGCAAAAATGGGGCTTCTTTAATCCCAAGAACCGTCTGCATCCATGCCAGCCTCAGCACTACATTCACCGCCTTCATTTCAAATCCCAATCAAGCTGTTAGAAATCCCGCGAAAACGCTATAATTCAAACCTGAAAATAAGCATTTATTTCTATTTGTTTTTGGTTTACCATGACAATGAAGTATATGCTTTTGTAAGGAACTAAGAGTTTGTCACGAAGCCACGGGTTCTTGGAGTTGCGGTTCATGAGACCCCAATCCTTGAAAATGTCCCAATAAGTATTGAACAATGTGGCAATGGTCGACGTTGTTACAGCCACCGTTAGCCAGTATGTCCCTCTCTTCATCTCAAAAATTGTCCTAGCTGCAACTGCTAATATAGTCGACAGATACTTCAGCGCGTTAAGGCCGTGCGTTTTATCTTTCTCCTCCACCAACCTCCTTATAGACTACAAGAGAAAAAACAAACAAAGTTTCATACATTTTGAAAGGGTCAAGATTTGCATGTAATTAATTTTTCGAAGCAGCAGGATTTGATGTTAAAATATGGATTTATAACGTACAGTAAGAGATGTGGGTTCGATGTAAACTACAGAATTTTAATGTTTTTGAAATAGTATGAATCACGGAGTTGATGTAACGTAAATATTTTTAACGTTTTGGAACAAAAAGAGTTGCTGGTTTATAAAGAAAAGTATTGATCTTTAATTTTTTCCCAAGTACCTGAGCGAAGCGGAACCAGTAAGGAATGATGGCAACGACAAGGTAGAGTTCTTTGTAAATTTCACTATCATAGCATGTGTGTGTTCGTTTCTTGAAATCTCCACCCCATCCATAGTAGCAAACATAAAACAATAAGCTTCTGAATGTTTGGACCTGTGAAGAAACCAATACCAAATTAATGTTCTCCTATAAAGGAAGCAAACAGATAGATCAACCAGATGCTAAACCAAGCAAACTCGTTACCTGACTTGTCAACTGATCTGCAAGGAAGAAGTCCGGGAGAATAACCTGGCAAAGGAAAAACATACTCACAAACTATATATGTAACGTCTTTTACAAGTTTTTATTACTTGGACTGAACGTTACCTTGTAGAGAGGACTTAAAAGACAACGAAAGACACTTCCAACAAAGAAATATCGGCTCGAACGATATATTATATTGAATGGGCAGAACAGCGCAATCATCAAGCACTGCGATCACAAGTAAAAAAAAACTTTTCAAAGTATTGTTAAAGATTGGTATCAATGATCTTGTTTTTCATAACTTACAGCGAGAAGAGCCAAAGGAACTAGCTCCGTGATGACACTGAAACTTTTGGTTCTCGGATCCATTTCCATGTCAAGATTCGAGATGACTCCTCCGAATGTTAAAACTGCTAGACCAGAGCCTACAAGTAGAACTTCTCTATAACCAAGATCATTCCCTTGCTCGAACCCGAAGATAAACGGGTAATTTACTCTGCATCGGCTCCAGAAATATATGTCTGCTGCAAACATAAACAAATGAACCGCAACAAACCCAAACAAGCTGCAAAAAAACAAATGTTATTTAGCTCTATCTTTCATTGGACCTAAATGTAACTTTGTAACGGACCTGTAAAGAGGGAAGATGTTCTCCATGTACTGATGTCGTCCCTCGCTTTTTGTTAAGCCTCTAATATGCACAAGAACCGTTATTGCAATGGCGAGAGCCACAGCGCAACCTGAAAAGAACCCTGTAGATAAAGATGAGGTCTTAGTCTATGAGAGAGATACTAAAACTTACTATTCATAATAAAGCTAAGAAGATGAATAGAGTACCGAGGAAGTATGTGGTTCTGTGTTTCTCCCTCTTAGTTTTAGGCCTTAAACATTTCATTCCCTCTCTATGATTTCCATTGGCGAAATGCTTAATAAACGTCGCTTCCACTCTCGACATGAGCCTCGAGACCTGAAAATGTAAACGATATTATATATATGTCTGGTATACAAAATTAAAAGAAACGAAGAGGTGATAATATATGTATTATAACCTCATCGCAGCTACCCAAATACGAGTGGTCCACTGTATTTAGATAAGGCTTTGATGCATTCCTTGAAGTAGTCTACATAAACAGTACACATATATCCCAACATAAAGAAACAAAAAACAAGATTCTTAGTTAAAAGCTTACAATTTGTAAGTTACAAACCTTGTCATACTTCTTCAGTATCTTTGCAAACGCCAATTGATTCAAGAAGCTGCAAAGAGAGAAATGATGAGAAAACAGAGGTTTCAAGAAACGTAAGGATTTTTAGAAAGTTGTTTCTTACCAATAACTCTTTAAAAACCTAAGTTTCTGATAGAACTCAACAAAAGCACGGCTCATAAGCTCCTCTGCTCTCTTAAGCTCGGGTTTGCTAAAGGTTTGCTCACTAGGAAGACCGAGGATCATCAATTTAAGAGTAGACAATGGAGTCTCAGGCTCGATCTTGAGCTTTATATGATCCAACATCTCTACTGGAGCAGGTTTAAACACTTTCTTATCCTCTGTCTCTTCCACTTCTCTGATCACATCCATTGGTGAAGTTGCTACAATATCAAAAAACATTCACATTAACCTTCATTATTATAACCTTAAACGTTAGATATTAAGCATTCTTAAAACAAACCTGGAGTCCTCACTGTTGCATGAGGAGAAGAAGGAGCACTAGAGACGCTATTAATGTCAGGAGGGAGATGAACGTTAGGATTCTCAACCTTAATTCTAAGAGCAATCAAAACATTTAACTGTCTACTAAGCTCATCAGCTTCCTCCATAACATTCTCAACTTTTTGCTTATAAAACCTCAAGACCTTGTTGAATTCACCGTCGAGCCGCCTGAAAAACTGAACCTCAATCTCTCCTCCTTCCTCAGCCGAGCTAAGAAACGTCGTGGTGTAGCTCGCTGACTCGTCTTCGTTGATCAAAATGACTTGTTCCTCGTCGTCGTCGAAGAGATGATAATGGTGATGGTTATGTCGTTTACTACTCAAAGGATTGTGAGGCTTGTGTGATTTTCTAGGAGAGCGAGAAGCTCGGTTCGTTAGACCGCTAAATGCGCGGTAAAGAGAGATTCTTCTAGATAACCCCGCGGAGCCTGTACCGCCTTCTTGGCCTTCGGCTTGGAGCGGTGCGTTTTCTCCCGAGGGTGGAGGTGGAGGAGGAGGATGAGGAAGACGTTTTTGTAAGCGAAAACGAAGGATCTGTTTGACGATTGATTTGAGAGAACGGTAATCCATGTAGGCTTCTCGCCATTCTTGGATCATCTGTGTTTCGAATTCTCTTCCAAACTTCATCTTTCTTCTTGATCTGGTTGTTGTTGTTTTTTTTTCCCGGAAATATTATAATTTTTTGTTTCCGGGAAAATCCTCTGTTTCTCTAATCTTCTTTGTTTTTGGTTATGGATTCAAGTTTTTTTTTTTTTTTTTTTTCTGGTAATCAAAGACTATATATGTGTGTGTAGAAATAAAATTATAACGAGAAATGGGAGAAAAAAAAAACAGATTTATTGTGCCTTCCAAATACAAAACATCTCATGCAAATAATAGAAAAAAAAAATCATAACAGATGAAATAAAATCACTGCATGCTAAAGGAAAACTATGAAAGGAATATGCATGCTAAGGAAACAAATTAAAGTTCTTATTTAGGGCGTTAAAAGCCTTGTTGATTACATAGTTATGGTCTTACAGAGAAATATGAAAATATGAAAATATACTAATCATTCAATGGGATAAATTAGTATATTTTAGTCTTATACGAAGCATTTTAGTCTTATATTTTAGTCCATTCAGCAATCGTACCGAATTTACACAAAACTTTTAAAATTTCATAATGCTAATCTCTCTATCCAAAGTACTCGAAACTGAAGGAATTTACTCGGAACTAAACCGGATATCCAAACTTCCATGACTACCCCAAAATATTAATTTACTTTTAAAGTATAATTTTAAAAACTCCAAATTGCAATATTCGTTTCATTTTAACTTTTTAATTAAATTATTGAGTGGTTCCTTAATTTCATTACAGTGTTTGGGTATATGGGTCGAACTAATTTTATTACCATATCTAAATTCACAAACAAAATGTGAAATATTTTTGCATTACTCGTCTATTACACAAAACTCGTGGACGAGGTTTATTTGTAACCACAAGTGTAAAGTGGTAGTCCCCTTGACCTTTTTTAGCAAACTAAACTTAAACTCATCAGTTCCTTGTTACACGGAAGAAATGTAAGAAAATTTTGACAAAAACCAAAACAAGACTTCATAATATTTTTTTTTTTTTCTAACAAATCCCAAATTTTCATTTTTGTTAAAAACTGGAAGATGGATTTGCTACCATTAAGATGTAAGATTCACATGACAACGACGTTAAAATGGATCATTACAATGATGACGTTGGCGACGATGATGATGCGAAAAGGAGAATCAACGAGATTGGATATGGAATCAGGTATCCACAAATGTATCTCCGATGATATCAAATTTAATTACATGACGGTTGGAACTTATTCCATCGTCAATCCAAACGAAGGTCACCATCTTCCGCCTTCTCACAAACTCTTTGTCACTGTAAGCACTAACTATGAATCGAGAGGATTATATAATCTATGATTCATTTGATGGAGAAATCACGTTTCATGTATATAAATATATGTATATCTAGGTGACGTCCCCAAAAGGGAAAACCCATCATCACGCAGAGAATGTAGAGTCCGGGAAGTTCGTGTTCACGGCAGATGAAACCGGGGATTACATGACGTGTTTTGTTGCTCCAGGTTATAGACCTGTAGCAAAATTCGCGGTTGATTTCGAGTGGAAAAGTGGCGTAGAGGCTAAAGATTGGACCACCATTGCCAAAAGAGGCCAAATCAACGTAACATAACAATATATATATATATATATATATGTGTTTTAAAACATAACTATAGTTTCTTTGTGGATAACTTTATGTTGTTAAGTTTATAATATGTTAATCTCCAGATGCTGGAGGTTGAGGTGAGGAAGTTACTTGACGTGACAGAAACTATACATGAAGAAATGTTTCAGCTCCGAGAGAGGTACATAGACAAGTCTATAAATGACTAGTTTTTATTTTATTCCAATATATATATGTAACATACCACTCAAACTGTTGCAAACTGGGTTGTGAGCTTGCATTTCGTTTGATGTAGACAGTAGACCAGCGAGATTGTTGAGAATTTTGATTAACATGAAATAGTGATCCTAAAAATGATAAATCAGTTTGTTGTGGTTTATAATGGGTAATATGAAACTGTGTGACAGGGAGCGTGAAATGCAAGAGTTGAACCGATCAACGAATTCAAGAATGGCGGCACTAAGTATATTGTCGTTGGCGGTTACGTTGTCCGTCGCCGGTTTACAACTATGGCACCTCAAGTCATTCTTGGAAAGGAAAAAGCTCCTATGATCAAAACATGTTGTTGCTTCTGTTTTAAGTTTAAAAGATTTTGGTGATTTCGGTTTGGTATTTTATTTACTAAACCAATTTATTTTCTTAATCTTGAATTTTGAGAAACTGAAAAAAATTGCATTTTATTTTGTTAGACTAGAGTCCACCAATCTTGAGGTCTTTTATTCTGTTTGTTACATAATAGGCATGTGAAATTGATTTATTACAGTGTCTTTTAGTGTTAAAAAATTTAGGAGGATATAACATAAATACAAACCTAGTAGAGCAGGGTTTCTGATGTAGTTTAAGATTTACTTCAATAAATGGTCATTCATCGTTTGAATGAAGAGATATATAACCAAATAATGTTGAGATAAAACTTAAAAGATCCAACTTTCTCCATTAATGCTGAAAAATCTCCATTCAATCAAAACCGTTAAATGAATTTATAGCATAGCTCAGTAGGTGTTTTAGCTGACCACCCAAAATAAAGTATTTTCACGGTCACTAAGCGCCGACAATATTTAATTGATATCAATATGATTGTGGTTCTTGTTTCAAAACAAGTTAGATTGTGGTTTAATTCTCTGTTCTCGATTTGGTTCTGTTTTGTATTACACACCAAAAAAGAGCCTTAGTCCTCTCACGCTAGAAAAAAACACACTACACATATTTCATATGACTTGTTGAGGTCTTATCGAAGTTAGCACAAATGCGAAGCAAAAAACAAAACAAGAATTAACATAAACGTAGAGAGAAGTGTGCTTAGGTTACTTATTTAGTAGTCATAAGAATGCAATCCAAATTCAAGAATGCCTTTTTAGTCATCGTCATCACGATGGCCGTGGTGCTTATCCTTCTTCTTCTTCTTCTTGTCATCATCATAGTCCTTATGGTCCTTCTTCTTCTTTTTGTCATCATCATAATCATAGTGCTTCTTCTTCTTCTTATCATCATCATCATCATAAGAATGATCCTTCTTCTTCTTCTTCTCATCATCATCATCATCATGATAGTTCTTCTTCTTCTTCTTCTCATCATCATCATCATCATCATGATAGTTCTTCGTCTTCTTCTTCTCATCATCCTCATCATCATCATGATAGTTCTTCTTCTTCTTCTTCTCATCATCCTCATCATCACCATATTCCTTCTTCTTCTTCTTCTTCTCATCATAATCACCACCATGATGGTCCTCCTTGTAATGCTCCTTCTTCTTCTTCTTCTTGAACTCATCATCTTCAGAGATATTACCATCTTTCTTCTTCTCCTTCTCCTTCCCACTCTGCCACCAACATTTCAAGAAACCATTTGTTTCAAACTCATCCAAACAAACCATTTTCACATACAATGAGATCTAGATGCAGAGTATATAAATTACAATTTCACAAACTCACATGTTTTTTGTGACCTTCTTCATCACCATCCTTGTGACCTCCATAGCAAGATCCATGCTCCGATTCAGTTTTCCGGCCATACTCAACCTCCGCTCTCCCTCCATATCCGGAATCAGGTTTGCGACCATACTCAACCTCCGTTCTTCCGCCGTATCCAGAATTAGGTTTCCGGCCAAAATCAGATCCACCGGGTCCGGGTCGGGAGTAGCTACTGTACTCGGTCTTAAGAGCTTGGTCTTCATAAGCAGGAGGATCGTGGTTTAGAGAAAATTTAGGTCGCTGATACTCGAACGCGTCGCCGGCCCTAGACGAGAGAGGGTAACAAGTCTCGTCGGACGGCGGAATCGAACGGCCGTACGTTACGGTGATGTCGTAGCCTCCACTATACGGCGTCGGATCGTAATCTGCGAAATCGTCGACGTCATTGTCGTCGTTGGTGTAATACGGCATCGTTTTTTGTAGAGTTCGTACTCACTCCTTTTTTTTTTTTGGGATCTCTGAAAAACGAAAGGTTATGAGTATTTTTGGTTTCCTCTGTTTACATGGCGACTACTACGTAAGGAAAAGTCAATGGATGTCACGTGGATATATCTTTATTTGTCATAAGTCAAATTTATTTATTGTCCTGAAAACACTGGTGCGATTGTTGTTAACAAACATTACATCTATACTATTAACTATTAACTGGGGAGTATAAAAGCAAAAACCAAAAAATAAAAATAAAAAAATTTCATTCAATGCCCCCAAGAGAAAAGAAAAGGAAGACAAAGAATAAACTATATCGAGAGCAAACACGTAATCTAAAGGGATAAAAACAGGCGGATCCGATTTTACTTTATTCGGATCATGGAATATTATAACCGTCTCCAAACATACTCTTCCGCCGAAACTTGTAAGAAAATTCAAATAATAAATAGGAAGAAAAAATATTATAATTACGTACATTTAACCCCCCCCCCCCCCCAAAATTTGTTCTTCCAAACAATATGGTTTATAGAAACTATCCATTTTTAAAATCGAATAAAATCAATCATCAATCATTATATTAAAAACCTAAATCAACATATATTTCACACCCGAAACTAACTCATTTCCAAAACTAACAAAGTCGGACTCTATCAAATGAAATCCCTAAAGATCCTCTATAATAACATCTCAAATCAAAATAATTTGGAACATAATCTTATTGCTTTGGTAAACATTAACTGAAAATCGTTAATTGATTAAATAGATTAATAGAATATCGCAAAAAAAAAACACCTCCACTACTACTATATAAACAGTTAAACACCAAACTAGATGTCATACACAACCAAACACATCAAACTTAAAATAACAATTCAGAAAGTCACCTTAATATTATGAAACGGAGAAAAACTTCTAAAACATCTTATATTATGAAACGGAGGGAGTATCCATGTTGCCAATTGTTTATATAATTAAAAATATAAAATAAACAATATATGGTAAACAAAAACTGTTATTCGAAAATCTAATATTTATGGAAATAATAATTACTAAATTAATTATAAAATTAAATTACCCGATATTTTTGGAAATGGTTTAAAGTTGTTACCATAAAAACAAATTATTAAATTTGAAATTGTATATATATAACGTACATGGTTCTAGATTTTGAGATATTTATAGAAATCTAATTTAATTTTTGAATATTATCTTTTATTTTATAACTTTAAATTTTCTTAACCAAAAAAACTATGTTAATTTATTCATCTTAATAAATATGGAAAAAACAGAAAAAAATGTGAAAACCTTAGTATATATTTACTATATATCTATACTATTAAAAGGGAAATTAAGTAGACATAGAGTTAGAGAATATTACATGTAATGCCATTAGATTAAGTCTTGAAAACGCGCAGATCTCGGATTGACCCGGAATATTTGTATTTGGATCGTGTATAATGTGATTGAAAGAATTAATTATAAAGGAAGGATTTTGAAGCATGTCATACATTCTCCTTGAGAATGGAGTAAACCTATCAAGGACAAGTGTACAAAGCAATAGACGGAGAAACTATAATGTACTAATTTTTTTTTTCATTTTCAAGAGTCCGAGACACTGTAATTAGTTGAGTTGTATAGGTTTATATTATGGATCTCTATTAATATAGTATTTACATGTTCTTAAGCGGAAAAGGTTTAGAACAAATTTCAAGCGTTAATATATATTTTCTAACAAATTGCTTGCAAACCGGAGGATGATTTCGATCTTGGTTCATGAAGGTTCTCGGTATACTTTGAAAGCAAGAGATCTTAGAAGGGTGCAAAATTCTAATTTTAAAATCAGAATGATCAAAATTATTTATCTTTTGTGAACTTTGTTTAATTAGGGGTTTACATGAAAAAAAAACATGAGGGACTAAAAATTAAATTGGTAAGAGCCATTTGGAATTATTTTAGTTTTAGATTGACATTTCATTTTTTTCTTTACTTTACTTAAAATTTGTAATGAATTTTGAGACATCAAAAATGAAATTTGACTTATATATTCCGCTTCTCATTATTATTCAATTTTTCTGTTTTTATGTTATAAAGTTCTCAACTGTTTCTTAAACATAATATTAAAATTAATTTAAGATTTTTTGTCTACGAATAATATTTACAAAAACACAGAATTCTCATAAGAAAAACAATCTACCCTTTTTTGTGTGCATAATGTTGATGGTGGTTACTGTGTTTGTAAATTAGTTTATTAATTATCTTTTAATAAACTAATCAAATAATTACATCCACTCCGAAATATTTGTGATCAAGAATTCCCAAAACTGAAAATAACCACAAAGCAACCAAAAGAAACTTTGTGATCCTTACTATTTATAATTAAAAGCAACATAAACTCTCACCTATATATATAATGATATACCTTTAGAACGTATTATAAATAATTATGATATCAAACCATAATATTTTATTTTGAGCTAATTTATCTATTTATTTTTCTCAAAAATATTATTTTATTTTTGAATTATATCGACGTTTACAATATTATATGTAACATGTTTTTAAAAAAAAGCATTAAAGTGTGTTTTACAATATTAAAATTCTAAAAACTAAGAAACGTAATGCAATATAGATGAACCAAACATAAAATAATAAGAATAAAAAAGTCAACTAATTTTGTAATATTGTTTTATTATATGATATAGAAATATACTATGAACTATATTTGTGTTTGTCCCAAATGGTATTTTGGTAATTTTTGTATTCGTTCCATCCCGTTTCCAATCGAGAATATTTTTTTTTCTAATATGGAAATGTCATATATCGAGAATCTTCACTATTGGAAATGCATTCTCTATACAACTAGAATTCAGGTACAAGACGAAACATGAATTACATCCACTCCGAAATATTTGTATCAAATATGTTTTAATTATTTATATATTTTTTACATACACTTTTTTGTTTTTTTTCAAAACAAAAGTTATAATATAAATGCTATATCAAGTCATTATTTTTGGGTACTCGGTGTACTAATCGGTTCTCAAATTTGTAACCCGCACCGACCCGAAGCCAATAGTAATCGAACTAAACCGAACCTATATATTAAAAAATACCTAATAGGTTCTATTTTTCTAAACCGTTTAACCAAACTTGATCGGGTAATATCCCAACCTGAACGGGTTATTCGAAGGTCCAATCCTACTAAAAATAGGTTTGCAAAAATATTCTGTATATACATTAATATATATTGCAAATCTGATTATAAATTTTAGTTTTTGAAATTAACTTCGCACGTATGTGCGGGTCATAACCTAGTTATAATTAAAATAAGATAATGGATGATTGGATGAAAAGGGAAGTAATTAAATAAATGATAACTAGAATACTAAAAGAGAGAAAATGAAAAGGTTTTTATTGTTTGTAGTTGATAAAAAAAAACTAATTGAGATGATTTTAATATAAGGGGGTGTATATAACTTATACTCAACTATTAATCAATTCAATTTTTTTTTTCTTTTGACAGCAAATTTTTGTTTGTTTAATGAGCACAATATTAAGTTATAGTCTACTAAATAACGTTGAGATCCATGTTGATTTACCGAACATAGTTGTTTAGTAATTATGATGTTCCACTATAAAATATTTAATTATAAAAAGTTTGGCTTCTTAAGAATAGATAGAAGTAGAACTGAGTCAAATAATTTAGAGAAGAATTTTATTTTTTCAAACAATAGTTTTTAAGATACAAAGATTGTATATTAAGATATTTTAAATTATGAATTGTAAGTTTTTTGTTTTTTTTGTTTTGTTTTTGTAAGAGTTATTTTAATGTGTAGTTGTGCTTTCATGTTCTGATTTGGATTAGTTTTGAATTTCGCTCAATACATTCCAGTGGGCATCGACAAAAAAAACAAAACCGATTTTAATAATTTTTGACAATCTAACGACTAATAATATTGTGACAATAAATAAAAATAAAGCATGTGTTCTTAGACGTTAGTTTTTTTCAGTGATACCAGCGGCATCATATATCTACAAAAGTTAATAGTGAAAAAAGAAAAGAAAACCAGTGATCAAAACAGAGTATTGCGAGATACTCAAAAGAACATAACCGATGTAAATAGGTCAAGATTTGTGAGAGATACTCAAAAGAACATAACCGATGTAAATAGTTCAAGATTTGTGCCTAATTTTCATGAAGTTGTTTTCTCAATGTAAACGCTTTTCTTGAGTCTTGTTTTACTCAGCGGGGGCATTAGAAGCTTAGCGGTCATTCCCAGACTTGTTAAGCTTATCAATGTTACCTGGACTGATAGTGTTGGACTAGGCAAAAAAAGTGACTGAATGGAGACCTAAATAACTCATGGCTTTAACTGCCGAGATTATCATAGATTTATGTCAGTTGTGCAGTGTTTTCTGGAACAGAACAACTCCTTATATCCTAGAAGACCTAAAATAAATGATTATCAGAATGATGACAATAAAGAACTAATAAACTGGGAAGAAAAAAAGTAATTTAAGGAGAAAACTGACTAAAACTCCACTAGCCAAAGACCAAAACTCCACTAAGCAAAGACCAAACTCCACTAAGCAAAGACCAACAAACAGCAAAGACCAAAACCCAACAAACTCCACAAAGCAAAGACCAAAACTTAACGGGACCAAGAGAGTTGCGGCCTTACGCAAAGTAGGACCTTTTCTTCTAGGAGAAGGAAGAACAGGAGGTCGATATTTGTTTGGGGGACTATGACCTTGAAGAAGTTTTCCCGTAACCAAATCGTCCCACAAAAGAAGTTTTCGGAAAGTAGAGAAATCTTCAGATGCCGTTTTGTTGGCAGCCACCCAAATATCAAACCCATATGGGGGATTGCTTAACATAGAGAGCGTGTTCAGGAAATCAAAATCCAAGGTCAACACCAGAAGAGCTGCCGGGGGATCATAATCTTCCACCCATTCAAACAGTTGTTGCATAAGTGCCAAATTTTCTAAGGTACCTTTTGAAAATTCTTTATATTACTTTCATTTGATGAAGCATTATCCACGGTTTATAATCTCTATTCTTTGAGCAATGCCAAAATCTTTGTGGCTATTTTGACACCGGTATGTGGATGTGGAAATGCACAAAATGATAAGAAACTCTCCGTCGTGACTATTCTCTACATATCTATTGCTAAAAAAATCTATTGTAAAAAGAAAGTTTAACTAATAAGCATTAAAATTTTAAAATTTGTATCAAATTTAATTCAGTTAGATTGTTTAATTGTACCAAACATGTTAACTTTAGTATTATTGATATTTTTAAACTTAATAAAAATATTATGAATATTAAAATTTATTAAAATTTTATAATAATACTGGAAAAATTATATTCGATATGAATTTAATACAAGTTTAAACTTTAATTATTTCATTATTACAATTAAATTGTTACTCCTTCCATTTCATAATATAGGATGTTTTAGAGGTTTTTGCTTGTTTCATAATATAAGATGTTTTCAATTTTTGAGGCAACTTTTAGACTACTTTTATATTTTCTTATTATTTATTTTATGCTGTATTGTTTATGATTGGTTAAACTTTTTAAAAGTAAACATTTCTTATTATGCGTGTTTTGGCTAAAACATCTTATATTATGAAACGGAGGGAGTATTTTATAATTTTGTTAACACCACTTTTTAAAAATAAAAATAATCCAACAATTTACCGAGTAGTAATGTTATCCCAAGCCATATAGGTATAGATTTCCATACTCAGAATATAAGTTACAAACATTACAATTAAATTTGGCTAAATTTTGACCCAATCCTGTACATGTACCCATATTAACATCTATATATACATTTTTGGAGACATTTAGCAAATAAATCCTGAAGTTCATACATATTTACAAGCATGCCATTGACATTAATTATTAATTTGTTTTTCATTTAAGTAATTAATATTAAGTTTTGATTTTGGAAAACAAGATTTCCCATCCTAATAAAATTTCCAAAACAATAGGAACCACTCCCTTTAACATTAAGTATTAATTTATAATTAATTTTATTGATATTAAATTTTCAATTTTAAAAACAATATATACATTTTTGGAGACATTTAGCAAATAAATCCTGAAGTTCATACATATTTACAAGCATGCCATTGACATTAATTATTAATTTGTTTTTCACTTAAGTAATTAATATTAAGTTTTGATTTTGGAAAACAAAATTTCCCATCCTAATAAAATTTCCAAAACAATAGGAACCACTCCCTTTAACATTAAGTATTAATTTATAATTAATTTTATTAATATTAAATTTTCAATTTTACAAAACAATATATACATTTTTGGAGACATTTAGCAAATAAATCCTGAAGTTCATACCTATTTACAAGCATGCCATTGACATTAATTTTTAATTTGTTTTTCATTTAAGTAATTAATATTAAGTTTTGATTTTGGAAAACAAGATTTCTCATCCTAATAAAATTTCTAAAACAATAGGAACCACTCCCTTTAACATTAAGTATTTTTTATAATTAATTTTATTAATATTAAATTTCCAATTTTACAAAACAATATGAATTAATTCTATAAACACACAATATTTAATTGTCTGTTATAGTTCCTATAATATAAAACAATAAACCTCAAACAAAATACTTTCTACACTAACTAATATATATCTGTATTTATAAGGTTGTACATTTTAAAAAATACAAATTAAATATCAGTTATTCATATAGTTAATCTACAAAACAAATAATATTTTATTTTTATTAAAAAATAGTTCTGCGTTGTACTGCGTGTGAATATCTAGTCACTTACATGTACGGATGTACCCAATCATGTCTAACTCGCCTTTACAATCTTTTTGCTACGGTTGGACCGGTTTAAAACTACTTCCACGAACTGTGAGGTGAATTTACAAATAAGCAAAAATAAAGGGACGTATTACAAATAAAGAAAAATGATCCGCGACAGAACAATACAGATGGGTGTAATCGAACAATACCGTCATTCATACCGACAACATATTAAACATAACCCCTGTTTTAAGAATCTCCAATCTAAATTTTGTGCTTCAAATCGACGCAAGTCTTCATCACCCACTGTTTCGAATTCTCAGTTACTAAGGGGTTTTTTTTTTATCAGTATGGCTACGACTCGAATGGTGAGGGTTGCGCAAGATGGTTCTGGCGATTACTGCTCTGTTCAAGACGCAATCGACTCGGTGCCTTTAGGTAACACTGTTAGGACTGTGATTCGTCTCTCACCCGGGATTTATCGGCAACCGGTTTACGTGCCCAAGAGGAAAAACTTCATTACCTTCGCCGGAATCTCACCGGAGATCACGGTTTTGACTTGGAACAATACGGCTACGAAGATTGAACATCACCAGGTACTCGTTGCTATTTACATATCTTGGTGTTTTGATACGGCTCTGATTTGTTTTGTTTTTTTGTGAAGCCGTCTAGAGTCATTGGGACTGGTACGTTTGGGTGTGGGAGTGTTATTGTTGAAGGTGAAGACTTTATTGCTGAGAACATTACTTTTGAGAACTCTGCTCCTGAGGTATTCAAAATTAAGTCTCTTCCTTTTTACATCTTCAGTACTGTTCAGATTAGAATCAACAGTTGAGTATGGTTTAATGTTACAACTGATTAGGCTTTGGAAAATGTTAACTTTCTTATGCCGTTACACTTAAATTAGGCTTTTAATCATTTCTTATGAAATGTTGTGTGTGTTAAATTTTATACTAGTAATGGTTTATGAATATAGGGATCAGGACAAGCTGTGGCAATACGAGTCACTGCAGACCGCTGCGCTTTTTATAACTGTCGATTTCTCGGCTGGCAGGTTTGTTCAGCTGTGTTTTTATTATATAGATTACGTCAATTGTTTGTGTTACTCTATTGAGTTGTGTAAGTGTATTACCGATTGTCGGCTGGCAGGCACTTTTATCCGATTGTCATGCAAATACTGGAATCTATGTACTTGTGTAGTTTAGATGTGGCTTATAGCTGAATGCAAACTGTGAAAATGCAGGATACGTTGTATTTACATCATGGGAAACAGTATTTGAAAGACTGCTACGTCGAGGGAAGCGTGGATTTCATATTTGGAAACAGTACCGCGCTTTTGGAACACTGTCATATTAACTGCAAATCTCAGGGTTTCATAACAGCACAAAGCCGGAAAACATCTCAGGAATCTACTGGTTATGTATTTTTAAGGTATGGCTTCACAGTGTTTTTTACTCACCATCTCGTACAGCTTCCACATTCTTCTAAGGAAACTCAGCTTCTACAAACTTTTTGTTGGCAGATGTGTGATCACTGGAAATGGTCAGAACGGGTATGTGTATCTCGGAAGGCCATGGGGACCATTTGGGAGGGTGATCTTTGCATACACTTACATGGATGCCTGTGTGAGAAATGTAGGTTGGCATAACTGGGGAAACGCAGAGAATGAGAGAAGTGCTTGCTTTTATGAGTACAGGTACACATCACCTGACATCTCTTGACTGTAACTAGTTTACCATAAAATAAACAGTTTGTGATGATACTCTTTTGGATGTAAAAACCTCAGGTGTTTTGGCCCGGGTAGCTGTTCGTCTGGACGTGTTCCGTGGTCAAGAGAACTGATGGATGACGAAGCTGGACACTTTGTGCATCATAGTTTTGTGGATCCAGATCAGGACCGGCCTTGGTTATGCCTGAGAATGGGAGTGAAATTACCTTATTCGGCATAGAGTACTGAAAAAAAAATGTTGTTACCTCGGCGAGGCGTAGAATAACGAAGGATCATGTAGAACCTACTGTGTACCAAGTATCAAAACTTGGGATTATATTTTGTTTAAGTGAATAAGTTGCACTAAAAAACTTAGATCTTCCATAGAATGTCATTTTATTACACTACTCTTCATGATTTCTTCTTGTCAAACAAATGCGTTTTGTACAAGTAAGTAGAGTAATTATGCTTTAAACTTAGGATAATGGCAAAATGGGCATTTGGTCTAGTGGTATGATTCTCGCTTAGGGTGCGAGAGGTCCCGAGTTCAATTCTCGGAATGCCCCAATTTTAGCATTTTCTGTTTTTTTTTTACCACACTACGAACTAACAGCTTTTCACTACTCATGTTAACTTATTCTATCTTCCTCTTGATTAGTTTTTACAAATTTTGATGGGTTTGGTGAAGAACATAAAAACAAAAGATTCAGAAGAGCATCCTCACCAGTCAATTACATCATGTTCAATCAAATAACACAGAAGTCAGAAGTAGACTCGAGCTCTAATTTCAATATTAGATTCTCGGAATCACCATCCACAAAATCGCAATTATAACCAGAGTAACTCGAGAGAGAGAGAAGGAGAAGAGACACAAAGAGAACACAACACAAGTTGTTCAGCAACATAGATTTTGGCCAGGCTGGTAAAGAGAGAGGCTTCACCTGGTGAGTTTGAAGTATAAGATCAAGATAATGGCGAGGACAAGGACTGTGATAATCGCACCGATAGTCCATTTGTTCCTATTCATCCTCCTCGTCATCGCTGTCAATATTTTCTTGCTCTTTCCCACGTTATCATCAACTGCATGAAGCGTTTCATGGGCTCGTAGGAGAGACTGTCTCTGGCCGTGCAAATCCTGAAGGATTGAAACACCAATCTCTTCAGTCTCCAACATTGTTCTCCTACTGTCTTTGACTCTGTCTGTGGATCGGCCTAAACGCTCTGTTGACATCATCAATCTTGATCTTTGATCAGCTGAAGCCTAACCCATTTGTTAATCAGTCAAAGAAATCAAAATATGTTTTTTAAGTACAGGATCAAGATTTGACGTATTGAACAAATCTCTACGTACCGTCAATGTGTCAGCCCTACCAGCTTCTAGTAACTCATCTCGAGCAGTAGCGTTTAAGTTCCCAGATGTGATTCTCTTCACTTCAGTCTTGAAATTGTTAAGATCGGATTTGTATTCCCTTAATTTGACAAGGAGGCTGGATTTAACATTGGGTGGAAGGCTTCTTGCCTCAAGGTCCATTTTCTTAACCTGAAAAATAACAAAGCAACCATCAATCACATTACGGGACTATGGTAAAACTTTCATATCCCATTAGAGCTATGCAGATCACATACCAATGCTTCTGCTTCCTCAACCCCAGATTTTATATCAGATAGCTTCTGCTTCTTTTGTTCTGCAAATTAGTAAAGTCCACACTCAATTCATATTATGAAAAAGGGAACAAATTCTGGCAGGTTATGATCTATTCATACTAATAACAAAGTTGGTGAACAGCAGGGACGTCTAAAACAAAAGCAAACATCATAGTTGGAGATCTTAAAGAAGCTTCTCTATTATTCTATTAGTCGCATTCACAAGCTACATATAACTACAAAAAGATAAAAATTGAATATACCTCCATCATCAAGGGCATTGGGTGAAGTACACTTCTTAGAGAGATTTGCAGAAAGCTCACAGTATTGCCTCTCATATCTTTCAAACACAAGACTCATCGTTCCAAGGAAGCAAAAAGGTCCCAATGTAAAATCAAAGCGAAGATCTTCAAAAACAATACAAGAAATTAATCTCTAAAAAACAACCTAATAATACACCACCACCATGATATCTATCAATCTACATTTGAGCTAAATCGTTAAAATTAACATCGAAATTGAAGCGATCATGAAGAGAACATCGCCGGAGCAAAAGCGGATGTGAAATTAAGGGAAATTAGATATATGGAGACCACAGGTTAAAGATAATTAGGAGAAAGAGGGAATTAGGTTTGCGGAGGGGAGGAAAGAAAACTAACGAACCCGAATCGATCTGCAGAGAAGAAGATGACGACGGAATGTGGATGACGCGGAGATCCGGCCAAGACAGACAATTCTAGACAGAGAGCTCTGAAAAAAGAGAGATTTTTTTTTTTTTTTTTTTCATGAAAAATAAATATATATTTAAGGTTATTATTCAGTTAATGAGTTTTAAGAAAATGATATTTGTATATTTTGTCATTCAAAACAGTTTGTTAAAATTATATGAAATCTGCTGTTTTATTCAAACAATAAAAAATGTTTTTGAAAATGAGTTTTGAATAGAATTTTAAGAGATTTCATATATATTTTTAATTGAAAGCATTCATTAGAAAACTGTATTGGTAGAGGTAGAATGTAGAGAAATTTTATTCAAAACTAGGAGATATCGTGTGCTTTCACATGTCAACATTTAAAAAAAAAAAATACTAATATAATAATTTATTTTTCAAAAAATTATTTTGTTTGAGACAATATTTATTTTAATTGTTCTGTAAATCTATTAGTCTTTTTGAATACTAATTATTTTAGAATATTATAGTATTTTATTTTTTTGACCTATATTACAGTTTTATATTGTTTGTTTGTTGTATTTGCATCATTATTTTGTGAAATATGAAGTAGTAGTTTTAATATTATAATTGTAAACAAATAAAAATTATTAATTTATCATCTATATACATTTAGTTTTACCAACCTGCCAATGTGAAAATTAAAACACACATTTAAAAAAAAAAAATTTAAATCACGACATATACAGAAAAAAATTCTGTATTTTACTAATCATAAGTATTATATGAAAATTCCAAAAATTTGTAAATAAAAGAAAATAAAGATGATAGGAGAATCATAATTTGAAATCTTAACAAAATCTTCAAAATTTAGTTATTAAAAATAATTATGTTGTGTACTTGGATATACAATCTTGTTTTTGAAATTCTGATTGATTTATATTTTAAAAAAATTATTTAGTAATTTTTGTCCATAATTTATTAGAGAGAGAAAATATATATTTTTTGTTTTTCTAGATTTTTTTTTTATATTTGATCTGTCAGCATTTTTTATTTTTTTAATTAATTATCTTTATTTAATTAATTAACTAAGATTAACTAAGTTTTTTCTAATGACAATTGAATGTAATTTTTTACATATTTTAAGGTTAGTTTCATATTTGTACTTCCCAATTAATATAGTAGGATATTAAATAAAACTATATCAGTACAATTTTGAATCATAATTTGAAATCTTAACAAAATCTTCAAAATTTAGTTATTAAAAATAATTATGTTGTGTACTTGGATATACAATCTTGTTTTTGAAATTCTGATTGATTTATATTAGCTTATGTGGGATGTTGAACATATTTTATTTTGAGATCTAGATAGTCTCTGAATATATGGGTTTCAATGATTTCTTCTCTAATGCAAGAATTTTCAACGCATATCTAAAAAAATCTGTAACGCCCGTGAACTGAATTCCAGTTTCGAAGGATGGTGTCGACCGACACCAAGAGGGTGTCGGTCGACACAATGTTGTTTTAAGATTGTCGGTTTGATTTGTTCTCCGGTTTTTTGTGGTTTAGTGGCTTTGGAGAAACACTTAAGATCCCTATAAAAAGGAAGACGCCTTGTTCGGTTGAGGGGTTCCTTTCCCCAACCGTTTTCCTGCCAAAGAGAAGAGAAGAGAGATTTGAGGATCTATAGATGTTAGGGAGGTGAGGAGTCGGATGCGGGGATGGGAAGGAAGGGGAGTGGTGATGATGTGGCGTTGAGGAGGAGGGGGAAGCTCTGCTGGTGGTGAGGTGCTTCTCCTTCCTCAGATTTAGTCTTTAATCCAAGGTAAGTGGTTGATGTTAGGCTTATCTAGGGTTTTGGGATGATTGGGGTAGATTTGTCATAGGTAAGATGGATTGAGAAGAATCCATGGGTTAATTTTATTGTTGTTGTCATTGTGAATATGTTGGGTATGTGCTTAATCGTTGGGGAAAGAGTATTGGTCGTGGAGTTAGGTTGTGATGGCCGAGAGACATGTTTCAGACACCTACAAACATACATCGAGAACTGGTTTGGGATGGCTACTTCGAAGCAACGTTTGGAGGATGAAATAATGTCTGATTTAGCTGAAATTTGGTGGAAAACTTCGTGGTGGTATAAGATTCATATCTAACGGTGAGTTTGTAAAAAGATTGGTTGGTTTGTGTTTTAGTTAAGTGTTTGTATTGTGGTATGGCATAGACGGTTTTGTAGTAAGGTTGAGGTGTCGAGCGACACCAAGTGGTGTCGAGCGAAACCAAGGTGGTGTCAGTCAATATCAGTATGTTGTTGCATGTTTGGGTGATAGAAGGACAGCTAGAGTTAGGTTTGGATGAAAGGAGAGATCGACAGAAGTGATGTTGTGGCCGCTGGTGTCAACCAACACTAGGAGAGTGACGTTCGACATGAGGTGGAGGTGTCGTTTGACACTAGAGGATTTGATAGTGAATTGGAGTATTCGTGGGGAAATGTTGTATGTGGCTGGATGAAATCAAATACTCCAGCCCACCTCTCTTTTTACTCAGTCACCATGGGTGGCTGGTTGTACGACTCAGTAACTATATGAGGTGGGATTTGGGTGTATATTTGGGAGTTTTTGTAAGGAGCGATTTCTATGCTGGTTGTCTCGTTTGAATAATGGTTATGATGAGATTGTTTCCCGTGGATCCTGTGTGAGGTTTGGGAATCTGGGTGCGATCGTTTCAGTTTGGTATCAGAGTGTATATGGTTCTAAGACAAACTCTATAATGGTTATAGACTTGTCTAGGTCTTTTAGATGTGGTAATTTCTATGAAAAAAGCACAGAGATGTTGTTGAGATATTTGATCCTGAAGTGATCAAGTAGGAAAAAAATTGTTCGGTGTTCGAGAAGTTAAGTCGGTCATTGTGCTAAGTTAAGTCGGTGACCTGTAGAGTGGTCATAGATAAGATGATTAATTTTCAAGGATTTTTGTTTGGTCATGTCATTGTGCTAAGAGAATATGCGGGTTCTAAAAATGGGAAGTTTTATGAATAGTTAAATTTTACCTATTTTTGGGAAGTGGGTGGATAAACAGCTTTAGTGGCAGAGATGTTTCAGAGTTGGCCTGAAGAGTTGTCATGGGGTGGTGATATTCCGGTGAGGGAATATGATGGTTGGTACGACATTGCGAAGTTTTACGTAAACTAGGGGAGGTAGTTCCGGTCGGGAGATGGTTATAGACGTTATGACTTGTTTGCTCATGAGGGGATGATTAGTTCCCCGGAGCGGATGAGTAGTTCCCCAGGTATCAAAATCACAAGGGTGACGATCCGAGAGTGAGACGGTATGGATCGAGGATGACGGTCTGAAAGTGCCGGCGGTGCAGTACGAATGTTGCGACCTGAGAATGTATGAGTGAGAAAACAAACAATGTCTAGGACGTGGATATGAGCATAGTAACTAGATGTAGACCTCAGGGGTCGAGATTGATCTCGTGTTATGGGTTCTACTGACTAGTAGGGTCAGGGTAATGTGGACCGTTGGATCACGTAGATGTGCGGGATGTTGCCACAGTTGCACGGAGAACCTTGGCTAACAATATTCAGTCTGGTCGAAGGATATGCGGGTCGTGCTAACGGTTGCATGGAGGTCCTTGGCGGATGGACGATGTTGCGGGATTCTAGGATGAATACTTGTTGGTGGGTGGGAATTGTAACGCCCAAGAACTGAGTTCCAGTTTCAGAGGTTGGTGTCGATCGACACCATGTTGTTTTAAGATTGTCGGTTTATTTCGTTCTCCAGTTTTTTGTGGTTAAGTGGTTTTGGAAAAACCCTTAAGTTCCTTATCAAAAGGAAGACGCCTTGTTCGGTTGAGGGGTTCCTTTCCCCAACCATATTCCTGCCTAGAGTTGAGAAGAGAGAATTGAGGATCTATAGATGTTAGGGAGGTGAGGGGTTGGATGTGGGGATGGGAAGACAAGGGAGTGGTGATGATGTGGTGTGGAGGAGGAGGGGGAAGTTCTGCTGGTGGTGAGGTATTGCTCCTTCCTCAGATGTAGTCCTTAATCCAAGGTAAGTAGTTGATGTTAGGCTTATCTAGGATTTTTCATAGGTAAGATGGATTAAGAAGAATCCAGGGGTTGTTATTATTATTGTTGTCATTGTGAATACATTGGTTATGTGCTTAATCGTTGGGGAAAGAGTATTGGTCGTGGAGTTACATTTTGGTGGCCGAGAAGTGCTTGAAATCGAATTCGGGTCGAGTTTCAGGTGTTGTGTCGACCCGAAGCATCTAGGAATAAAACTAGAGATCTGTTGATTTCTCAAAATATCAGAAATCTAGGATTTGAGAAATTTCCTCTTAAGAGTTTTCGCAAAAACTCTTGTGTTTGTGAATACTCTTCATAGTGGTTTATCTAAACCTCTTCAACATTTAGATGGGGTCGGATCAACCTTTTAAACTCAATTTTACACTAATTGTGGTACAATGATCGTGAATCACCAATTTTAAAATGCAAGCAATTACTTGATTTTTTTCAGGAACGCAACTATTTTTTTTTGTATTATAAGTAAAATAAGATTTAAGAAAATACTACATGAAATTAACTTTTTCATGACATAACAATAAGCTACAAAACATTATTTAACATCGACAGTTGCTTTAATAATATTTTGTACATTAACAAACAGGATAAGGAATACCACAAAATTTTAGGATTTCTTGAGCTTTTGGAGAAGTTACGTATTTATTAAAAACTGGGTTCTTAATGAAATCACAAAAACATGGTTGTTGTGCTTTCATTTCTTCATAGCACTTTTTTGTTGGTTTCTCTCCGTAAAGTATTGGAGGTACATATCCTGTGATCTCAATTTGGTTGCAAGGTGGTTTCACCGAATTTTTGAACCCTTGTGATTTGATCGGCACCATAATTGACATGAGGACTACAACAAATGTGATGCAAACTAATGTTGTAAACTTCATGTTTTGACTTTCTTTTCAATTCCAATGATTTTTTTTGTATTAAAGAGTTTATTTAAGATTTTTATTTATTGTGTTTAGTGATAATAAATTTATTATATATATCCTAGAATCTGAAATTGTAACTGAAAAAGTGAAAGATTGTGCAATGAATGTTTAGATTCTTTCTCATTATAATTTGTTAAAATTATTTAACAAAACTAATCCAAGATAACAAACTGGAAAAGCAAAACATACAATGTATGTCAGTTTTAACTTTATTAGAAATTGTTTTTTGGATTAAAATACTATATTTGTTTATGTGAATATTTAATATGAAAAGGAGATATTATTATTATTATCATCATTATTTATTATTATTATTATTATTATTATTATTATTATTATTAGTATTATTATTATTATTATTATTATTATTATTATTTGAGAAGACAAAGAAGACATATGAATATGTGAATGTAAATCCATGGCCAAAAAGAAAAACTGACTTTATACATTTTCTTTGATAACTTTTTATTTATTAACCAAAAAAGACAGTATATTAGTTATATTTACAAAACACGTCCACTCTAGGTAGTGAAAAGACCCGCTCAAAGAAGAATCTTGTTAAACTTAATAAAAAGTAAAGTCCAAACCAGAGAGTTATTGATTGGAATTTAAAAAGAGTTTTAAATACTTTAAATGTTATGTAAACTCTGTTGTTATTAGATCAATATTTTGTTAAACTCTATTTAAATTTGGTGTTATTAGTTAGTGATTTGTAAAAAGTTATTGAAAGTCTTAACAAATTTAGGTTATTATAAATTTTTTTGTTTTATTCAATTAAAACAAAAGAATCTAGTAATGTTAATGAATTGAATAATTATACTATTGGTTCTAAATTTAAGTATGATATCTTTCAGTTCTTCTAGTAGCACAGTTAGGGGCCAAAATTTTGATGATGTAAAATGACTTGAAAGAATGTGATGATGATGATCACACGAATCAGAGTTTCAATAAGCACAAAACACCATTGCTACTTAAAACAACATTTTTAATTTTGACACAGTCATTCTTTTTCCACGGGCACTTATTTCCTAGCTGATTTTCATCTTTTATAGGTTTGTTGTTGTTCTAATTTCTAGTTTAAATGTATTATTTTTTCGTTTTTATTCCAACTATTTAAGTTTTCAAAATTCAGAAAAAAAAATTAAAAAAAAAATATTTTGAAAGAAATCATCATATATGCAATTTTGCTATGACTTATAGTCGCCAATCCCATAAATGCAACACGATGTAGCTCTCCATTGCTTCAATCAATACATATGCAATAGAGTAAGCCAACGACAACATACCCATTTGTAAAGAATGTCGTCATCATCTCCTAATAACTTCCCAAAATGATCTTCGTCATTTATATCATCATCACTCCGACTAACATAAAGAACAACAATTCAAGCTGGAATAAAAAAGCTAACTATAGCGTGAAATATACTGTCATTGTAATCATCATGCCCCTTTAAATCTTTTTTCCATATTCTTATTCTTGTAACGCCTGACCACCATCTTTTAATAGCTCCGTGAGTCCATTTTTATCCGACAACCGATTTGCTACGTGCGAGATATTTTAAAGCTTTATAACCGTTCTTATAAAGCACCACATGATCTTTCTCTGTGTTTTGTTCTCACTCGCACAGTTCCGACAGTCACTTCCCGGAAGATCACCCATCCTGAGACTACTCTAGCATTAGCACGCTTAACTGTGGAGTTCTCTCAGGACCTTTGACCGAAAAGATAAGTGCAATTTTGTGACATAGATGGCTAAATTGATACTTTTAAACCACTCTGCAAGTCTCTGAAACTGGGGTGTCACAGTTCACCCCCACTTACAGATAGCAACGCCCTTGTTGTGCACTAAGACCGTCACCCCCGACGGTGTGAGCCTACTGGACGTACACTTGTCTAGGTTCGGCTCTAATACAACTTGTAACGCCCCAAATGCCACCTCTTACTAGGCCCCATGTCCAATAGTTCATGGACCTACCTTCCTTAATGGCCTCACGTCCTCTCACTAGGCCCGTGAGTCTATCTCTATCCGACAGCCGGTTTGCTACTTCTGGGAGATTTTAAAGACTTGTTGCCGTCCCTACAAATCACCATATGATCTTTCCTTGTGTTTTGTCCTCACTCGCACATTTTTGACAGTCATTTTCTGGAAGGTTACTCATCCCGAGACTACTCTAGCATAAGCACACTTAACTATGGAGTTCTCTCAGGACTCTTGACAAAAAAGATAAGTGAACTTTTGTAACATCCACGAACCAAATTTTTTTGGTTTTAGGAGTCGGTGTCAATCGACACCAAGGAGGGTGTCCGTCGACACCAAGGAGGGTGTCGGTCGACACCAACAATTTGGGTTCGCCGGTTTGTTTAAATTTTTCGTTTTGGTTTGGTTTGGTTAATTTAAAACTAATAATCGGGTTATTTAAGGAGGAAGTCTAACTAGGTCGTGGATTAGAGAGTTGTGTTGTAACAATCCGTCCCGTGAACCCCACTAGCCTCACTGCTAGCTGCCCAAACGGACCTTCTGTGGACCCCACTAGCCTCACTGCTAGCCGTCCCAACGGACCCCAAGCTGGTCTTGCAGGGCATCGATCCTAATCCATCACTGTGGACATCCCAATCCACCAGTAGGTTATTGGTGCGCCATGCATTCCTCGAACCCTGGTCCTCACCTTTTATCAACCTTCCCACAGGACAAGTTGCCACCAATTGACCATTTGATGGCAAATTGTCCTTTGGGAAGGTTGTTAAAGGGTGGGGACCAGGGTTCGAGGAACGCCTGGCGCACCAATAACCTACTGTGGATTTGGATGAGTAGTTCCATTTGCCACGGTGAGGGGTTAGGATTGATGCCCTGCAGGGCCAGCTTGGCGTCCGTTGGGACAGCTAGCAGTGAGGCTAGTGGTGCAGGTCAATTGGTGATAGTTTGTTCTGTGGGAAGGTTGTTAAAAGGTGGGGACTAGGGTTCGAGGAACGCCTGATGCACCAATAACCTACTGGTGGATTTGGATGTCCACAGTGATGGGTTAGGATCGATGCCCTGCAGGGCCAACTTGGGGTCCGTTGGGACAGCTAGCAGTGAGGCTAGTGGGGTCCACAAACGGTATGTTGGGGCAGCTAGCAGTGAGGCTAGTGGGGTCCACGGGACAGGTTGTTACATAAAGGGCAAGCTTGGGGTCCGTTGGGACGGCTAGCAGTGAGGCTAGTGGGGTCCGCAGACGGTCCGTTGGGGTAGCTAGCAGTGAGGCTAGAGGGGTCCACGGGATGGGTTATTACATAAAGGGCCAGCTTGGGGTCTGTTGGGACGGCTAGCAGTGAGGCTAGTGGGGTCCACGGGACGGGTTGTTACATAAAAATCAATTTTTATCTAAGCCTGAGAATCCTTTGTTTTACTTGTTTTGTGGCTGTTTGTGTTGTTTCCTTGTATGCTTTTGGTTGGGTTGTGTTTCCCATGAGTTTCCATGACTTTTGGGTGAGATTCAAACGATTTGGAGGAGATAGAAAATGGTTCTTCGACTTTCGGCTTCGAGTAGATCGTGTCTGCGGAGTTGGTGTCGATTGACACCAGGTCGGTGTCGGTCGACACCAACTTGTTTAACGCTTGTGTTCCTGGTTTGTTGTGTTTGTTTGTTGATTGTTAAACATTGGTTTTTCAGTTGCTTGTGTATATAGCCCAGTAGATGGGAGGATTACCTTACTAAGTATTTGTAGTAATACTTACGCATCTCAATTGTTGTTTGTGATGTGCAAGTATGTGACATGGAATCATGGCGATGAGGAGGAGAATGATCTAGGTTCTCGGTTATTGTGTTATGGTTATGTTATTGATGTTGGAACCTTGGATAGAGTTATGCTAGGTGGTTAGATATAATGGTTTGGAGTGTTATTGTATTGGTGATATGTTGGTTATGTATTGTTGGTATATTTCTGCTGTCCATATTAGTTGTTGTTGGTTTATTGTTGAATTGTGGTTGGTTGGTTTTATTAAGTAGTATGTGATACTTAATTATATATTGATATTATTAAAAAAAAATGGGTCAGGTTGTTTCAACTTTTGTGACATAAGTGGCCAAATCAATTCTCTTAAACCTCTCTACAAGTCTCTGAAACCGGGGTGTCACAATCCTCATCGATGATTCCTTCAATAAGCATTTGTTCCCCTTCTCGGAGTTAAAGTTAAAGATTATTACACTTCTTTTTTTGGATTTTTTTCCACGCGAGCAGCTTAAGCGGGATTAATCGTTGAATTTTGAATTATAGAGATAAAATAATTGTAAAAACACAAAATGTTAATAAAAATAATTAAATTACAAACCAATGCCACATTATTTTAGAATCAAAAGAGAAGATATGTGTGACACCCCGGTTACAGAGACTTCGAGAGAGGTTTAAAAGAATTGATTTGGCCACTTATGTCACAAAGGTGCAATTCTCTTTTCAGTCAAAGGTGACTGTCGGAACTGTGCAAGTGAGGACAAAACACAAGGAAAGATCATGAGGTGATTTGTAGGGACGGTAACAAGACTTTAAAGCCTCTTAGACGTAGCAAACCGACCGTTGGATATGGATGGGCTCACGGGCCTAGTGAGAAGATGTGAGGCCCATTAAGGAAGGTGGGCCCATTGACTGGGAGTGGACATGGAGTCCACTAAGAGGTGGCGATCGGGGCGTTACAAGTGGTATCATAGCCGAAAGAAGACAAGTGTGGAGTAGAGTGGGCTCACACTGTCGGGGATGACGGTCTTTGTGCGCAATGAGGACGTTGCGATCTGTCAGTGTGGGTTAATTGTGACATCCCGGTTGTAGAGACTTGTGGAGAGGGTTAAAAGAATTGATTAGGCCACCTATGTCACCAAAGTGCACTTATCTTTACGGTCAAAGGGCCTGAGAGAACTCGAGAGTTAAGCGTGCTTTAGCTAGAGTAGTCGCAGGATGGGTGACCTTCCAGGAAGTGACTATCGGAACTGTGCGAGTGAGGACAAAACACAGGAAAAGATGATGTGGTGATTTGTAGGGACGGTAACAAGTCTTTAAAGCCTCTCGGACGTAACAAACCGACCGTTGGATATGGATGAGCTCACGGGCCAAATGAGAGCACTTGAGGGCCATTAAAGAAGGTGGACCCATGGACTAGCAGTGGACATGGGATCCACTAAGAGGTGGCGGTCGGGGCATTACAATAAGAGATAGCTCATGACAGTATAGAGGGGTAATTATATAAAGATACAATGATAAAGATTTTGTTGAGGTTTAGATCAACTAGATAATGCAATGTGTCCAATCAATCTAATATAATAAAATAGATTTACACCATATAAAAAACTCTATCTATCTGCCACATGATATTTTTAGATATTCTATTTTATTTTTTAATTTTTTATCTCATGTGTATGCCAATTGAGGTATGGACTATAAATGGTTAATTGACCAAAGAATTTTGGCGTCTTCTATAAAGCCTTCCTTCTTTTTCTATCGCCTCTGTATAACACTAACGTGAAAGATGTTGCCCAAAACAGAAAATAAGAAAAGCCATTAATCAAGAAATGGAAAGAAAAAAACCCTGATTATCACTTTAAATTTGAAATCAAAAACCACGAAGAAAAATACAAACACATTGAATATACAAAGGATCGCAAGTAAACCACTAAATCAAAACAAACACAATTAAATGCCCAATAATTACAAACAAATATATGACCACAATCAAACTGAATATACACAAAATTTTTATTTACACAAATTAATATTCAATAAAAATAAAAAAACAGAGTTCCTTAATAAAAAAAACCATATAAATCCGTAAATAAAAATAAACTCAAACAAACGGGCTGTAATAAACAATACTAGATTACAGCCCGTAATAACAAAAAAGGCTGGAAAAATAATAAAATATATTCATAAAACAAACAATACACGACCTATAATACATCGGTCGATGCAAGGTTGGTTCTATGCAGAGTAGTTTAAGTTAAACGCTGCGTTTTGGGTTAGAAAACTCTTAAATCATGTTTAAAAGGGAGTTTTGTCGCCATTGATCGAGTATAGCCGCTTTTGGGAGAAAAGGAAAAGAGAAAAGAAATACTTGGTTGTTCTTGAGAGTTCTTGGTGTTTTGAGGCTATTCCTGTAAAGATCTGTAGCTGGGATAATTGTAGGAGCTTTATAGGAGTGTTTTCTTTCCTGTTTAAGGTTCAGAATATTCTGTGGCAAAGGTAAGTACAATACCATGACTTATCTAAGCTTGAGATATCTCTGATCTGTTTGTTTATGTGTTATGTGGCTTGTTAGAACGTTAGTTGAGACTTTGTGAGGCTTTTTTGTGGCTTGGGATCGAGTTTGTTGGTTGTAGGAATGGAGATCCGGCGAGAAACTTCAGAGAAAAATGGTGTTCGGCATTTGCGTCGGTTTGTGCGTTGGTCGATGCAATGCGAGGACGGTGCGGATTGACCTAAGAGCATCGATCAATGCCATGTGGAGGCGTCGGTCAATGCAATTAGGGATTTTGTGTACTGTTGAGCATGGGTCGGTCGATGCAGTTTGAGTGTCGGTCGATGCAAGTGAATCTTGCGTCGGTCGATGCAAGCTTGTGTCGGTCGATGTAACCACAGTTGGTGTCGGTCGATGCATAGGTTGGTGTCGGTCGATGTGTTGTCCTGGTTTGTTGTTGTTTGGTTATTGATTGTTTGTTGATTGTTAGAGATGTCTCTATTGCTTGTGTGTATAACCCAATAGATGAGAGAATTGCCTTAGTGACTGACTATAAAATACTCATGCATCTCAATTTATGTTTGGAGTGTAGATAAAGGCAAAGTGTGATCGTGGAATCAGGACAATGAAGAGGAAGATATTCTAGTGGCTCGTTTGGTTGTTGTGTGGCTTCTGTTAGGTTACTAAAGTGGAGTCCTAGAATGTTGTTTAGGATTGCTGGTTTTTGGTACACCAATACCAATAACCAATATTGGTATGCCCAGTAGTTACAAAAAAACTATATGACAACAATCAAACTGAATATACACAAAATCTTTATTTATACAAATATAATATTCTATACAAAAAATACAGAGTTTCTTAAATAAAAACCACATAAATCTCCAAATAAAAAAAAAACTCAAACAAACGGGCAGAACAAAAGATAACCACACCTATCACAAATAATCCATAATACAAAAAAAACCAATATTTCAATTAGCATCTACTGAGGTATTTTCCCTTATAATAAAAAAATATCTCAAACACTAACACTAAAACAGAAAGAAACAAATATCCATACACTTTTAAATAAATAAAAAAGGTTTACGGATTTTACATAATTTAAAAAATGTGTAAGAACGAGTACTATTGATACAAAATTAAAAATAAATAACTATATTTTAATATATATATATACTACTACTATATTAATATAACCCACGCAACTTACCTAGTTAGTTTATATGTGTTGATAAGTGGCTCCTCACAAGATCACATAAAATATATGCATGGAGTCAGACAAAGTAATCCGCTATACCCTTATTAATGTGAACCCAGGACGGCCTAAAGGCTCACATGGAGTTCTAAATCGTGTACGGACGGTCGTTACGGACGGACGGATGGACGCTGCGGATGGAGAGTCACTGCGGATGGTCAAACAGTCGTTGCGGGTGATCGGACGCAGATCTGCGGTTGCAGATCGACGTATGGCCTTCGAACTAGTTGGCTCTCTTCAAGGTTTGATGGGATGGAGGGGATCGACCGATGAGAAACTCGACTCGGCGATCTCCGGAAGAGATGGACGGATGGGAGAACGTCTCAGTGAGAAACTCGACCCGATCGATTCTCAAAGAAATGGACGGAAGAGACGCGATGTACTAACGGATGTACGGACGCGACAGATGGAAGGGTGAATTGATGCGATGACACACGGGAGATGGCACGGCCAATGATACGGTTAGACTAGGGGATTACAAACCCGGTTCGTGAATCTCCTAGGGTTTCTCAAGAGCCAAGTCCCGGACTTGGGCTAAGGAGAGGGGTGAGACAAGAAACAAAAATTCTCTCTTTGGAAATCCTTATTCAAGTCTTATTCAAGTCTACCTTTTACAATGAGGGTTTAGACCTTTATATAGGCAAGCTTACATAAAGGGGACACTAAAAGCCTAGACGCGCGGCTATGATCAGAACCATACACTTGGCCAAAAAATAAAAGCAAAAGCAAAAGGAGAACAAAAACCATCCAACGGTCATAAGAGAGTTCAAAGGAAATAAAAGAAAGGAAGGAAGGAGATAGGATTGCCAAGTCATTGGCTGGATGTGGTGGATAGAATCTTCACTTCCTTGGCCCATTGTTATGTCAATGTAATTTTCCAAGTCATGAGCCCAGTGGGAACGAAGTGAAGATGCACTAGAGATCGCTGCCTCGTTAAAACCCCTTCGGTAAATCCATTGAGACAAATCCGAAGTAGGTAAAAGAGTACAGCTCCTTTTTATGACTTAGGGATGTCTTCACACTAGCGTGATGGTGAAGACACGCGTATCAAGCATCCCATAGCTGGTCGCATGCCATGAGCCATTGGTGTAAAGGTTGGAGCTTGGCCTAAAGCTGTCCATTAGATGACCTTGTTTGGCTCCTCCTTGATGATCCGTAGGGACTGGTTGATGCTACATTGTTGTTCCGAGACAGATACTTGCCGCCTACGCTAGCTGATGAACGCTAGTACTGATTGTCCGAGCGTCCAAGAGGTGTCCGGGTTCGGTGCGAGCCTTCCTGGCCGAGTGTCCGATCCCGTGCTCACATCACTTATTTGTATATTAATTGAGAATTACATTTATAAAAATAACATTAAAGGTATAAGAAATTACATTAGAATACCAATAGAAATACTACAAAAAGGATATGATCATTAAGGGTAATTAAGAAAATTTAATTAGAGTTGACAAAATATTAATTAATTAAATTCATTGCAAAGAAATTTTTTTTAGAGCATGTGGAGAGAATAGTGAGTCTATTAAATGAGAGATTTTGAGAACCTCTCTAGATACTTATTTTATAATTGTAACTGTATATTTATTTTTTAATTTTACTCATAATATAATTTTTAAACAAAAATAAAAATTTACTAAAATAATATATTTGAGAGACTATGATGGGTTCTCACCACTACATATGCTGGTAGAAATATTCATTCAGTTAAACAAGTAAGATTTTTTTTGATATAGTATCATAAATATTATCTGATTTTATACACTTTTTTTGGGTGAAAACAATAAGTAAAGCAAAAAAAAAAATCAGATATTTTTAAAGATTATGAATAACACAATAACAAACGGGTTTATTTCAAATTAAATTTCAAATAAAATGTTCAGGGTATGAAACAAGATTTTTATAGTGATGTGAATGATGATGTATGCAATGGTGAGATATGAATGGAATGATGGATGGGTGTTTCAATTCCCCTTATGCTATTGCAGTACAAGAGGTATCAATCCTAAATGAGTGTTTGTGAACAATTAAGATATGCATATGAATCTAAGTTAAGACAAGTGTAAAGATTGTTTGTCACTAACAATCCTAGGAAGAAAATGTAAAATGCAGAAAATAAACTACAAGAACTAACAACTAGAATGCAAATGAAACTGAATGATTGAAACAGTGATAAAGCAAGAACAGAAACAGAGACTACTACTAATGAACTAATGCAAGATAATTAATGAACTGAAAACTAAATGTATGCAACTGGAATGAAACAGGAATGAAACAAGACAAACACAAATCATAGACACAGAGTTCTGAGGATGAACTCAAGCAGCACTCGACCGAGTGTAGGTCGAGTGGGTGGTCGAGCTAGACTAGACGCAGAAACAGAGCAATGCAATAAAAACAGAGTAATGCTAAATCCAATCAAACAACAAGCAAGCAACAGGATTAAGACTAAGATTTCAATAAACAAAGAAGGTCCTGAGGATGGATTCATGGGATGGACTAATCATTGTGGTTATCTAACTTGGTCAACAAATCTCAAGCAAACTTTGAGCTAACCTCTAGACATATTAATCTAAGACAAGTTTCTCCCACTCTCATGGTCAAGAAACAATCAAACCTATGCAATTCTAGACTTGTTCTCACACAGTAAAGAATCTACACAAGCATGCATTAAGCAATACATCTCAAACCAAATAAGACCTCTAATCTCTTAGCAAGCCTAATGGTAAGCTCTAGATCTAGCCTTATTTATGCTTCCTAAACATTGGTGTGATGCTAAGAAGCTTGAAATCAGACTCTACCCTCTCAGATATAGAATCAGCATTAAGATCATCTACCCTAGAAGAGATCTACAACAATCAAGCTTGACCAAGTCACACAAACCACAAGATCAATCCATCCTAACCCATCCTCAAGATCCTAAGGAAACTACTCACAACAATACATGGTGATCAAAGTCAAAAACCCAGAAAATATTGAAACTTGCATTATTAGAAAGATTAAACAAAGATCTTCAATATTGATGAAAGGATGAAACTCAAATTCTCAATATCTTGAAAGTTATAGAACCAACAAAATATAAGAATCTAGTCTTCTTTTATAAGGAAGTACAAGATCTTAAAAATAAATATGCAAAAGGAATAAAACTAAAAAAGGTAAACACTAGGTTTAGGGAATATCTAAAAAGTTGCACACTTTGGTGGCTGCAGGTACAAGGCCTTATATAGGTGAGGAGGTGGAAGCCCTAAAAATAGAAAAAGTCAAAGTAGTCAACGGCTCGGTCAACTCGACCAGTGCTCGGTCGAGTCCATGGTCGAGCTGGCTTCTCTCGTGCACACTCCACTCGGTCGAGTCCATCTACCCACTCGGTCGAGTCCATCTACCCACTCGGTCGAGTCCATCTACCCATTCGGTCGAGTGCTTGGTCGAGTTGGACTCTGGACCTTGGTTCTTCAGCCTTAACTCTCTTGCTTTCCCTTCAAGATTGCTTCGCTTCTCCTCAGGATTGTTTCCGTGCTCCTTAAGCTCCAAAATCACCTGTTTATGCATGAAAAGATGCAAATGTAATGCAACTAAACTCTAATGCATGATTAGTCCTAAAGCTACACAATAATGGCCTAAATGGATAGCAAAAGATGCAAAAGTTGTGAATAAACTAAGGGAAAACAAGGTAAAATATATGAACATCAACACCCCCAAACTTAGTCTTTGCTTGCCTCAAGCAAATAAACAAGACATAAGAAGGTAGATGAGGTTTGAAAGTGGGATCTCAGCTCCTAAAGCTTGCAAATAGACTATCTAGAATCAATGTCCAAGTTACTAGTACTATGATGCAAGTTGAATGAGCTATACTTAAAGACTTTAGACAAGCATATCACAACCTTCACTGATTTGAGCCTTAGACATCCACATGCATTCAAATCAACCATTTCCTTTAACATTCATTAATCAAGAACATGAATCAATTCTATGCAATGATTAAACTCATTTGGCTTGGCAGTAAAAGGTTTAGAGACAATGATGGTCTCTTTTTAGAGTAGGGCTTATCAATATCAAGGTTCTCTAAAAAAAATGGATTGAGCTTTAGAAGAATGCTAAAGGTAAGAACACTTAGACACATACAAGAACAAAACCTTGTCTACCCAAAGGCACCCAAAGTGTTTATCCTATCAATCTAAACCCAATTGGTCCTAGTGCTACCCTTTAACTTCTTTTCTTCTTTTTCACCCTTTTCTCTTTTGGTTTTAAAGTCTTAGGAGAGGTTTCTTATTTGATATTTCTAGTGGAATAGAGGATTCTTATTTATTTGCTATGGTTCTCTTTTCTTCTTATTCTTAAGACATATAAGCATTTTGCTAGACTTCTTTTTTCTTTCTTTCTTTTCTTTAACTAGAACCATCTTTAAACAACCTTATTCTTCCCATTCTTTCACTAGACTTTAAATTTTCTTAAACATATTCCCCTCCTAAAGACTCTAACCTTTTCTTTCTCTTTTTCCTCTTTTCTTCTCATAATAGCCAAGTCCCAAACCCAACAAGTGAACCACCTAGTCCTATCTAGTTTGAAAAATGCAAACTAGAACTACACAAGGCTTTACTCTTGTCAGTTCAAACCTAACACTTTCTACCAAGCTCAATCCCAAAAATAGGCCTCACACTCACAAGAATAAACATGGCTTGAAAGAAGGTTTGGTTTAGGGGTAGGGGAACTGATTCTTAATGAGGAAATCAGCTACTTGGATCAACAAGAGTGGTAAAAAGGAAGAAGATGATCCAAATATGTATATGGTATCCATGAGTTTAAAGCAATGCATACATTGATAGTTAACAGTCAATATTAGGTTCTTATAGATAGGAAATGACATCAAATCACAACATGCTTCAATTTAGACCAAATGCAATTCAGGAATTCAAGGCTTGGTTCAATCTTATGCTTCTAACCACTCAACTAGCATCAAAGTACTATTAACTTGGGCATTGATCCTAGTCTAGTGAATTAAGCAAGCTAACAAGGAAAAACTCATCATAGATCCCTAATGCAAACAGTCCTATATGATAAACAAAATACTTAAATATGCAATGCAAACTACATGAACACTCTTTTTTATAAAGATTTTTGCAAAAAAATTTCAAATTTTTATGGTTTTCCTATGCCTTAGATGATTATGCAAGTGCTAACATGATGATGATAAAAATTTGAAATAAGAAAACAAAACACAACATCAAATGCTATCTCAAACCCTCCCCCAAACTTAAATCACAAAGTCCCTTGTGTGAAAGAAATTTGCTTGAGGATTCAAGACTTAAAACAAAACACAACATATGAAATGCTATGGTATATACAATGGTAAGGTGATAATGTTACCTCAAGGATTGGAGAAGAAGCTGTCCACATCCTCCTGCATACTATCAAAGGTGTAGCTGGGGTCCTGCTGGTGACTGGAGGAAGGTGATTGGGGCAGCTCGACAATGCCAATCGACCGTGACTCGGTCGAGTGCATGTCCGAGTGGGGGGGTCGAGCTGGACCGCGAGTCTCCATATCTTGAGTCTGGTACTGCTGGTACTGATGGTATAGTGCTGGATCCATAAGGTACTGGGGTGGTATGGGGGGGGGGGGGGTAACCTGGATAGCCTGGATAAGCAGCTGGAGGTGGGTAGCCAAATGGTGGTCTAGGCTGGAACTCGGTCGAGTGGCTCCAAGGTGCTCGGTCGAGTGGGTGCTCGAGTGACTCGGTCGAGTGCCTCGAAAACTGTTGTTCTCGGGTACTTGAGCTCCTCTTCCTCTGATTTGGCTCATACATTGAAGCCCTAGCTGGTTCCACAGGGTTTGCAGCTCTTGAAAGTGCTCTAGTTGAGCCACTCCTCCTCAAAGGGCTTGATGGAGTTGGTGAAGAGTTTCCACTCTTCAAGTCAGCAACTTCCTTCTTCAGGCCTCTAATGGACTTAGCCATGTTGGTTACCTTCTTCTTGAGATTGTCAAACCTCTTCCCATGCCATTTGTTCCACTTTTGCAGCAATGTCAACCTCTTGCTATGCTCTCTCACTCCTCTACTATCCCTTGGATTGGGCTCATAGTTCTCAAAGTAGAACTGCTCCTCTCCATCACCCATCTCTACATCTCCAGCTGCATCAACTCTAGGCTGTACTATTCCATCAAATAAGTACTCATCAGCTGGCCAAAAATCAATGTTAGCTCCTTCTTGAATGGTAGTAAGCTCTTTGTTTGGTAGGATCACTTGTTTCTTCCCAACTGTTGGCAGCTCAAAGTTAAAGATATGGTTTCCTTGATGCATCTCCTTGGCTAGGATGAGTGTAGAGGTTAGGTAGCTGGAATCAATCCATCTTGGTGAGACCCCTTCTCCTCTAAGTGGAATGTTAGCAGCTTGAAGAATTGGAGTAATGATGCCTCCAATGGTAAGTGCTCCTCTTGAACCCTTGTTCTCAAGCTTGCCTACCCAACTTCTCAAATATATCATATGGTCTATCAGCCCCATTGCAAGATCAGTCTCCACAGTGCTACCAAGGATGATGGTTCCATTCCTTGCTTGAAGAAGAACTCCATTGAGAGCCAAGTCAATCATCTTTAGCTCTCCCTCATTGATGTTTCCAGTTTCCTTCCTAGCAAAGAAGGTGTTGGCAAGAGCTTTGTGGTAGTACCTCAAGACTGGGCTCCTAATCCTTGAGCTCTTGGAGTTGGAGGATGAGTAGAGCTTGTTATCCCCAATGGTTTCCCACACAGCATACAGTTCTTCTCTTGGAACCATCAAGCTCCTATTGCTCCCAACCTCAAAACCAAACACATAAGCCAGCTTCTTCATTGAGAGCTCATGCTTCTTCCCTTTGATTGTGAAAGAAATGTGACCAGCTCCTACTACAGCATCCTTCCTCACATATGTGTACAGCTTGACAGTGGCTAGGAACTCACAGCTTTCCTCTCTATACCCCTCCATACAAAGCCCCATGAACTTGGTAAGGCTGCTCTTCTCAAAGAGACACTCCACATCTTCATCAATGGCAAGCTTCTCCATGGTCTCCTTATGTGGATATCTGGTTCCCAAGAACTCCATCCTCATGAAAGCATCATAAAGCTGCTTCTTTGACAATCCACAAGACTCAGCTTCTCCATCATCCATTAGTTCTTCTTCCTCACTTTCTTCTTCCTCACTCTCACTTTCACTCCCCTCTTGTTCAACCTCAACAGCTGGCCTCTTTCCTTTGGCCCTTGCTCTCCTCATAAAATCACTGAGTGTTGGCTCCCTTTCCTCCTCTGATTCAGTTCTCTCAGGATCTTCCTCAACAGCTGGGTTTCTGGAACTCGCACGCTGGCTTGATCGGTCACTCGGACGGCCACTCGGTCGAGTGCATGCTCGAGTGGGACGTCGAGTGGACCTTCCAGCATCCTCTCTTGATTCTAAATCAACATCATGACGACCCGTAGAGATTGCAGCTGCTTGCTTGGACTTCTTAGTGATCTTGGAAGACATTTTTGAACAAAAACTGAGAGGAATAAACTCAAAACTTAAAGTTAATAGGTTAGTGACCCAAAAACTAGAAAAAACTAAGCTTTGAGCAAAAGATGAACTTGAGAGAGACTTTAAAGCTTGAAATTAGATATTTTGAGCAAATGAGAGAGTGTGAGAGGTATGATCTCGTGCTAGTAGTATATAAAGAAGCTAAGGGGACAAGGAGACAAGGGTGGAGCGTCCATACCATTCAAATTTGAAATGGGAATCTTTGACCTGCTTCTTGGCTACCACTCGACCCCACACTCGACCAGCACGTGGTCGAGCTCCTTGACCAATTTGAAATTTCAAAATTTTTCTTCCTTTTCTCCCTCCACTCGATCGTTCTAGAAGCTTTGGAAACCAAATGGGCCTTAATCCTTACCCCGCTAGATCGAGTACCTCTCGTGGCCTGGTCGAGTGGGCTTGCGAACCTCCTTGCCCAAGTCCAAATCTCTTCTTACCCAACTACATTCTTAATAAAAAGCCTGTCCAACAAAAACATAAAAGAAAACACATCAAAACTACTAACAAATTAAACCATATTTACAAAGGATACCTTAGGGACTTCCTCCCTAGTGAGCTTGTTTAAAGTCACTAAGCTTGACTTTGATTTCCTTCTTAGACTTGATCTAGATACCAAGGAGGTGATGAAATCCTCCCTGGAACCTCTTGGTCACTGTGAAGTTGATCCTTGATCACCTCACCCTTAGCACACAAACCATATTTCTTCTTGATTTTGAGCCTTGGTCTTGCTTTCCTCAAAGACCTCTTGTTCAGCTTTACTTGAAGATCCTCAACCATACTAGTCAACTCTTGAACTGACCTCTTAAGCTTTTCCACAGAATCCTCTTGAAGTTGGAGCTCAGCTTTTGGAGTTGCCTTATCACTTAACCCTTCTTGACCACCTTTGTCCTTGATAGTAAAAGGCTGGTCATCAATGGTGGGAAGGTTGGTTGGATTGTAGATATTTAACTTCATAACTACATCTTCAGCAATGTTCAAGGTCACAAGACCTTCCTTGACATCAATAACTGCTCCAACAGTAGCTAAGAATGGCCTCCCTAGTAAGATTGGATCTTCAGGCTCCTTGTCCATCTCTATCACCACAAAGTCAGTGTGGATCCTTGCTCTTCCTATCTTGATTGGGACATTCTCTAACCTCCCAACTACCTCTCTATTTGTCCCATCAGCTAGGCACACATGGAGTTTAGTAGATTTGAAGTCAGTTCTCCCAAGCTTTTGTGCTATGGAGTATGGCATCACACTAGTTGAAGCTCCCAAATCACAAAGGCATTGGTTGTAGTGAAGATAGCTAAGTGTGCAAGGCAGATAGAATGGACCTGGATCCTTAAGCTTGATTGGAATGATAACCCCTCCAAGGTCCTCAAGATCCTTCTCATCTTGAGCTTCAGCCTTCTTCTTTGACAAATCAAGCAAAAAGTCTTTATAGAAAGGACATGGATCATACTGTTCCAAGGCAGGTCCTCTCTCTTCTTCTTGGTAAGCAATGGTGATCTCTTGTATGGCCAACACTTCCTCAACCACAGCTGTTTCCTTTAAAACCCTCTCTTCTTCTTGTTGCTTAGCCATCATCTCCTTTCTCTCAATGATTTCCCTAAGCTCCTTAATCTTTTGTGCTTTGAAACGTCCTGGGAATGGAAGAGGTGGCTTGTAAGCAGGAGGAGTGTACTTAGCAGGCTTGACAGCCTCGGACTGTCCAGCTCGATCGACCACTCAAGCACGCACTCGGTCGAGTGGCTGCTCGAGTCCATGGTCGAGCTCAGGTGCGAGCTCCAATTGCTTGTTACAAACATCACTTGGGGCTTCAGTAACTAATGAATTCCCCCAAACTTGAACTGTACTGTCCTCAGTGGCTTCTTCCTCATGAACTTGAATGGCTTTGGCTGTGAACTCCCTTGGATTTTGGACAGCTTTTCCAGGGAGTTGGTTGGGTTTTTGAGCTGAAGAAGAGGCTATGTTACTCTCCATGTACTTAACTCTGGAATTCAGACCCTCAAACTTCATATTCAGATCATTGTATTGAGATGTGAGCCTTTGGTTTAGCTCAGCAAACGGTTTGGCTTCCTCTATCTTCCCTTGTGTTTGACCAATCAACAACTGTTGTACCATGGCTCTAAGGTCTTATTCCTGGCCTTGGTTAGTCTGAAACCCTGGTGGGGGACACAACTGGGGTTGGAACACCTGTTGCTGTTGTTTGGGGACATAGTTTTGGTGCTGTTGAGGCTGTTGAGGAGGGTAGACTTGATCTTGTGGGTTGGCCACATTTGTGCTCCTATAGGACAGATTATTGTTCCTAAACCCTCCTTGGTTATAACCCTTGAAACCTCCTTGGTTTTGCATATAGCATAACTCAACAAACTCATTCTCTCCCTCTTGAACTGGAGGCTCCTCTTCACTAACAAAGTGAATAGACTTTTGCTGACTTAGCAAGATCCTATCAAGCTTTTCATTCACCATTTTCAGATCCTTCTTGTACTTGTCTTCTTGATCAGTTGATGATGACCTTATGGTTCTGTCATAGTCCTCATTGTAGTTCCCATCAGACTGTGCAAGGTTCTCTACTAACTCCCAGCCTTCTTCCACATTCTTGTTGAGGAAGTTTCCATTGGAGGCTGTATCAAGAAGCATTCTGAACTTGGGAAGCACTCCTCTATACAATGTGCTCAACAAAGACTCCACACTGAAACCATGGTGAGGACACTGAGTTTGGTATCCCTTGAATCTCTCCCAAGCTTCACAAAAGCTTTCATTACTCCTTTGAGCAAATCCAGAGATCTCATTCCTTAGTCTTGCTGTCCTAGCATTGGAGAAAAACTTGGCCAAGAAAGCCTTCTTGCATGCATCCCAAGTAGTGATTGCACCAGTAGGGAGAGTCTTTTCCCATAAATGAGCCTTGTCCCCAAGTGAGAAAGGGAACAACCTCAGCTTGAAACCATCTTCACTTACTCCATTGATCTTGGTAAGACCACAGATTCTGTCAAACTCATCAAGATGATCTAGTGGATCCTCCATCGGCAATCCATGGAATTTATTGGCCTGAATCATTGAGATCAATCCACTCTTGATCTCAAAGTTGTTGTTGGCAACAGTTGGTGGCACAATGCCAGCTCTTTGGTTGTGAGTGTTGGGTGCATCTCCAGCACCAATGTTCCTTGGTCTCTGAACCTGATCCTGTTGATCCATAGCTACTATAACCTCTTGTTGTTGCTGAACAACTCTCCTTTGCTTAGCTCCTAAACTCTTGGTCTTGTTGTTGATGTTGTCAATAGGCCTAAGAAGATTGTCCTTTCCTGTAGACCTTGTGTGCATTAACAGACACAAACGATTTTTGCTAGGCAAGCGACTGAGCACAAGCTCAAGTAGGAGGTCAAGTCGACTGGAAAATGATGGTTATAGAGATCCGGCTTCTGGCTCGAGCAGGTGCTCGATCACGACTCGGTCGAGTGGTGGTCGAGTGGTACCTGAAATGGAACTTCAACCCAGAAACAGAAGATTCGAGTACAGCAACCTCACAAGCGTATAAAAGAACTTAATCTTAGACTAATATGGATCCTAAATGTCACAAAAACACACTCAAATGGGCAACGGCTCCAAATTGAAACAAGATTTTTATAGTGATGTGAATGATGATGTATGCAATGGTGAGATATGAATGGAATGATGGATGGGTGTTTCAATTCCCCTTATGTTATTACAGTACAAGAGGTATCAATCCTAAATGAGTGTTTGTGAACAATTAAGATATGCATATGAATCTAAGTTAAGACAAGTGTAAAGATTGTTTGTCACTAACAATCCTAGGAAGAAAATGTATAATGCAGAAAATAAACTACAAGAACTACCAACTAGAATGCAAATGAAACTGAATGATTGAAACAGTGATAAAGCAAGAACAGAAACAGAGACTACTACTAATGAACTAATGCAAGATAATTAATGAACTGAAAACTAAATGTATGCAACTGGAATGAAACAGGAATGAAACAAGACAAACACAAATCATAGACACAGAGTTCTGGGGATGAACTCGAGCAGCACTCGACCGAGTGTAGGTCGAGTGGGTGGTCGAGCTAGACTAGACGCAGAAACAGAGCAATGCAATAAAAACAGAGTAATGCTAAATCCAATCAAACAACAAGCAAGCAACAGGATTAAGACTAAGATTTCAATAAACAAAGAAGGTCCTGAGGATGGATTCATGGGATGGACTAATCATTGTGGTTATCTAACTTGGTCAACAAATCTCAAGCAAACTTTGAGCTAACCTCTAGACATATTAATCTAAGACAAGTTTCTCCCACTCTCATGGTCAAGAAACAATCAAACCTATGCAATTCTAGACTTGTTCTCACACAGTAAAGAATCTACACAAGCATGCATTAAGCAATACATCTCAAACCAAACAAGGCCTCTAATCTCTTAGCAAGCCTAATGGTAAGCTCTAGATCTAGCCTTATCTATGCTTCCTAAACATTGGTGTGATGCTAAGAAGCTTGAAATCAGACTCTACCCTCTCAGATATAGAATCAGCATTAAGATCATCTACCCTAGAAGAGATCTACAACAATCAAGCTTGACCAAGTCACACAAACCACAAGATCAATCCATCCTAACCCATCCTCAAGATCCTAAGGAAACTACTCACAACAATACATGGTGATCAAAGTCAAAAACCCAGAAAATATTGAAACTTGCATTATTAGAAAGATTAAACAAAGATCTTCAATATTGATGAAAGGATGAAACTCAAATTCTCAATATCTTGAAAGTTATAGAACCAACAAAATATAAGAATCTAGTCTTCTTTTATAAGGAAGCACAAGATCTTAAAAATAAATATGCAAAAGGAATAAAACTAAAAAAGGTAAAAACTAGGTTTAGGGAATATCTAAAAAGTTGCACACTTTGGTGGCTGCAGGTACAAGGCCTTATATAGGTGAGGAGGTGGAAGCCCTAAAAATAGAAAAAGTCAAAGTAGTCAACGGCTCGGTCAACTCGACCAGTGCTCGGTCGAGTCCATGGTCGAGCTGGCTTCTCTCGTGCACACTCCACTCGGTCGAGTCCATCTACCCACTCGGTCGAGTGCTTGGTCGAGTTGGACTCTGGACCTTGGTTCTTCAGCCTTAACTCTCTTTCTTTCCCTTCAAGATTGCTTCACTTCTCCTCAGGATTGTTTCCGTGCTCCTTAAGCTCCAAAATCACCTGTTTATGCATGAAAAGATGCAAATGCAATGCAACTAAACTCTAATGCATGATTAGTCCTAAAGCTACACAATAATGGCCTAAATGGATAGCAAAAGATGCAAAAGTTGTGAATAAACTAAGGGAAAACAAGGTAAAATATATGAACATCAGTAGGGTCTACGGTGGGTTAGTAACTAGAAAAAATAATTAAACTTCAAAAATACTTAATTAAACAAATTTTTTGTCCACAATATTAATGAATTAAACAAATGAAGATATTTCATTTAAATTCTTATATATTTATTAATTCTATTGAGATAACATTGTAATTTGGAAATAAACTATAGTTGATAAAAATAAAGTAGAGATATTGGTGACATTTTTTAACATCCGCGAACCAAAATGTGCATTTTGGGGATGGGTATCGATCGACACCAACATTTTTCTGGTTCAGCCAGATTGATTTAATCGTCGATTTGGTTCGGTTTGGTTTAAGGAAACCATTGAACCGGGTTACTTAAGGGGGGAATCGACGAAGGAAGGGTTTTTGGGAAGTTGTGTTGTCGCTGTTGAAAACAAAGAGAAAAGAACAGAAACAGTTTCTTAAGGTTTTGGTGAGATTTGGAGGCGTTTCTTGTGAGATCTTTCTGTGGGAGTGAACATCCAGGGCTAGGGACGAGTTAGAAGCTTGCTAGGAAGGTTGGATTCATCGTGGTTGGTCAGAAACTTCCTGCAAAGAGGTGAGTGCATGACCATGGCTTATCTAAGCTAAGATCTCTAGTTTTTCTGCGATGAGATGCCTATGTGATTGTTTCCTTTGAGTTTTCTTTGGTTTTTCTGTGGCTGTTCCGGCTGAGTTTTGTTGCTGTGGATGCATGGAGTGGATGGGAGATGATTGGAAGCGAGATTCGGAGTTTCTGGTCGAAGAAAATCGATGCTCGGCATTGGTGTCGGTCGACACCAACGCGTGGACGGTTCGATAACTTTGGCGAGTGTTGATCAACACCATGTGGAGGTGTCGGTCGACACATACTAGGGTTTCAGGAATGTGTCGAGCATGGTGTCGGTCGACACCAGATTGTCAGTGTCGATCGACACCCTTCCTCAGTTGCTACGGATGATGCAATGCTTTGTATAATGCCTGATTTGTTTATTGATTGTTGTTTGAGGCATGTAGAGATCTTATTTCTTGTGTGTATAGCCCAATAGATAGGAGGATTGCCTCACTGAGTGTTTATCAAATACTCATGCATCTCAATTTGTGTTTGTGGTGCAGGTAAAGGCAAAGTGTGATTGTGGAATCAAGGAAATGAAGAGGAGAATGTTCTAGGGACTCTATTGGTCGTTGTCTGGCATTGTTAGGTTGATAGAGTTGGGTCACTAGAACATTATTAGGTTGCTGGTTCTATGTTTCCTGATGGTTTCTATTGGAATTGTTACGTTTTAATTATTGGTTATTAATTATTCGATAATTTATTGATTAATGGTATTGGCATTATTTCCGCTGTTTGGTTTAATTGTGGTTAGTATACTAGTGGGTATGGGACCACTAGTTGTAGAGTATTTATTTATGTTATATTTATTATTAAAAAAAACGGGTCTTGTCGTTTCAGTTTGGTATCAGAGCCCTTACGGTTCTAGGTTTGGATTCACTAGGTTTTCGTTGTTGATGTTGGGATTGCATGCTTTGATTGATTATGTGAGTTAGTCAATTTTATGTGGCATGGACTCCAAGAACATCCTCTTCGAGCCTACAGTGTGATTCCACGGTGAGTTTTTGTTATTGTGTTTTTGTGTTATGTTAAGATTGCTTGTTAGCCTCTGTTCGTGGAAGTGCAGTGGTTAAAGGTGTTTGAGTTGTTGGTCGTGGACAGGGGCGTTGTCATGGTCGTGGTCGGGCGGGTTTCCGAGGCCAGCGAGTGTGTGGTTGATATGTATATATTTTACACTCTTTCATCATGCATTTGTTATTCATTTTGTTTTCTTAACTCATTGTTTTGCATTGTTTTTAGTCTCTTTTGCATAATAATACATATCTAGGTAGTTTTTGCATTTGTCTTGCATACATCTTGCATGTTGGAGTTATTTCAAGTGTTTATGAGATGTCCAGACTGTTGGAACTGAATGGAGGTTGAGACATGCGGCTCCCAGGAAGAAGCACCAGCATCCCACTCGATCCATCATGCCTGGAATGGATGTCATCAACACTCCCGGAACCGTCTCTTGAGCCATTCTCACAACACTCCTTGAACCGTCGATCGAGCCACCCCGTTCGAGCCGTTCAACTCGAGTGGGATTTAGCTTTTGACGTCTTCATCAAAGTTATAGAGAATTGAGTCCTATTTCCAATGCCGTTTGTTTCAAGCCAATCGGAGGTATGGTTCAAGAGTTATCATTGTTTTAGTGGATGCGTATAGACCCAGCTCGAGCCGCTGCCCGTCGACTCGACCCTCCAGCTCGAGCTGCTGCCCGTCGACTTGAACCTCCACCACTCGAGCCACCCGCTCGAGCCAACACCATCACCCACTCGAGCCACCACTTGTTCGCACATGTCAGGAAGACGTTCCTTCTCACACGCTTCAGGAGATTCCCGAACCGACGCTCTATCTTGTCGTTTTAAGTTTTAGGGATTCACATGTTTTTACTACATATACATTTTGTTAAGTGTTGGTTTGGGGGCATCTTATCTTTTATCTCGTTCTTTTCCTGAAGGTTTACCCTAGCCACCAAAAACGTTCTCAGACTTTGTATTCCGACATCTTTGAGTTTATTCAGTTTTTGTACCTGATTCCTTCTCAAAAGTTGTTCTTCTCATTTTTATCTATCTTATTATGCTTTGTTCAATATTTTCTGGATTTGTGTCTTTGATAATGATATTCAGATCTGAGTAGTGTGGTTGTTCTTGAGGATGGGATAGATTAGGTGGAGGATCTTAGGATGTAGAGTGTTTAAGCTTTGATTGTATGATTACCTTCTGGACTAGAGTTAGAAATACTTGTTTCTCTCTGATCAATTGGAACTAGGCTTTAGACATTTCTGCACCCAAAAGGTGTTCGATGAAATGTCTGACCAACTAATGCCAGAGACTTACGTTCCTAGCCTAAGAGATTAGTTGTTTAGGATGTTTGTTGATGTGAATGAACTTGTTTTTCATGCCATGCTTGATCATGTTTCTCTAGCTAGAGCTAGGTTTGGAAGTGGTTGAGTTTGACTAGCTTCTGTCAAGAGATTGGATTAGCTAAGAAGTGATGTTCATTGTTTAGGGATGGTTTGCTTGTGGCATGTTAAAAACTCTGTAGACTAGGAGACTCCAATGACATCAATTACTCCCATCCTTAGGACTTCTTTCTTTCTGATTTTTATTACATTCTTGAGACTGTTTCGTTTCTTGCCTTTTAGTTCATGCTTAGACTCGTTTATGTTTTTATTCATTTTCGCTTCTTGTCATGCATTCTCGTTTCTAGTTCTGTGAATCAATTTCGTTTTGTATTGTCATCATTCTAGGACTGTTAGACAAACACTCTTTTTGTATTGGCTTAACTTGTGATTCCTTGATTGCATCTTGAGTGATAGTAAAGTTTCTCAACTGGATTGACACCTTAAGTACTACAACACATAAGGTTAATTGAACCTGCTAGGATAGGACACACAAAAATCCTAGTATCAATTTGGCACCATTGCCATTTGGGATTTACTTTGCTACAATTAAGATTTCAAGTTTTGCAAGATTAAGTTCTGTTACATTTGTTACTCTGAGTACTGACTTGTTTTGGTTGTCTACTTGTTTGTTTTGCATCACAGGAACCTGTTCATTGCAACCTTGCATGCTCCCCAGATCAAGGACATCAGAATCTTCTTCCTGCTATCGACGACATCTATCGGTTACAAAGACCAAGACAAACTCTTCCTCTCACTGATCATCCCGCAGCATTCGCTATGGAACAACCGAATGGACCAAATTCGAGACCGCGAAACATTGGTGCTGAGGATGCACCAAACAGCATGCTGGAATCGTCCCTCCCACCGTGGAGAACAATAACTTTGAGATCGAAAGTGGTTTGATGTCCATGATCCAAGGGAACAAATTTCACGGGTTGCCCATAGAGGATCCACTCAATCACCTCGACGAGTTCGACCGTCTGTGCAGTCTCACCAAGATCAACGGCGTGAGTGAGGATGCTTTCAAGTTGCGACTCTTCCCATTCTCCCTGGGAGACAAAGCTCACCAATGGGAGAAAAACCTCCCCAAGGGATCCATCACTACTTGGGATGACTGCAAGAAGGCATTCTTGGAAAGTTCTTCTTCAATGCCAGAACTGCATGTCTTAGGAATGACATCTATGGTTTTACTCAGAAGAGCTCAGAAACATTCTGTGAAGCCTGGGACCGTTTCAAGGGTTACCAGAGCCAGTGTTCTCACCATGGGTTCAGCAACGAGTCACTGCTGAGCAGTATATACTGTGGTGTACTCCCAAAAATACGCATGCTGCTTGACAGTGCCTCGAACGGTAATTTCCTGAACAAAGAAGTTGATGAAGGATGGCAACTAGTTGAGAATCTCGCCCAGTCTGACGGCAACTACAATGAAGATTATGACCTCACAATTAGAGGTGACGCTGGGTCTGAGGGAAACTACAAGAGGGACCTTAAGAATTTCAATGACAAGCTTGACCGCCTCTTGCTAAGTCAGCAGCAGACCATCCATTTCGTAGCTGAGGATGACCCTTTCCAAGTTCAAGATGGGGAGGGTGAGCAATCTGAGGAGATCAACTACATCGAGAATCAAGGTGGTTACAACAAGGGTTACAACCCCTATAAGGCAAACCCCAATTTGTCTTACAGGAGTACCAACGTTGCAAATCCCCAAGATCATGTGTACCCTCCTCAGCAGCAAGAACAAGGTAACCAAAAACCTTTTCTGCCTTACAATCCATGATTCGTGCCTAAACAACAGTTCCATCAAGGTTACCAAGCTTCTTCAGGACCACCGCCAGGGTTTGCACCTCAACAAGTTCAGCCTACTCACGCTTCTGATCAAGAAATGAAGCACATGATGCAACTACTTCTTCAGGGTCAAGCTAGCGGTTCTCTGGAAACTGCCAAGAAGTTTGCTGAACTCAGTCAGCGAATGGAGTGTTCATACAATGATCTGAATGTCAAGTTTGAAGCTCTTAACTCCAAGATGAAGTATATGGAAGGCAAGACTACTTCTAGTTCTACCCCAACACCTGGCCAACTACCTGGAAAAGCAGTTCAAAACCCCAAGGACTATGCTACTATCCATGCCATCACCACCCAAGCTGTAGATGTACAGCTCACTGAGGACAATGAGAGTTTAGATGGGGAGGATTTTGTTCAAGATGAAGTTCAGATAAAGGATCCCGTCGAGGAGCTTAAGGATCCAATTGAGTCAGCCAAGCAATCTGATCCTCAAGCTACTAACCAACCCACTGCTCCCAAGGATAAACCTGTGAGATTCAGTCCTCCACCATACAAGCCACCTCTACCATTTCCAGTGAGGTTTAAGAAGCAGTTTACTGAGAAGTATAAAGCTTTGTTAGAAAAACAAGTCAAGGAGATTGAACTTAGGATGCCTTTGCTTGATGCATTTGCACTTGTGCCTCAATATCAAAAGTTTTTAACTGATTTGGTAAAAGAAAGGATCAAAGAGAAGGAGGAGATAGATAAAGGAGTTCAAGCTAAGGCTCTGGAAGATGAGAGAGTAGTACATGTCATAGGTGGAGTTATTCATGAATGCAAGGCTGTTACTCAGAAGATGATTATCCCAAAGAAGCTAGAGGACCCTGGTTCTTTCACCTTGCCTTGTTCTCTAGGTCCATTGGCCTTCACAATGTGCCTATGTGACCTTGGTGCTTCAGTCAGCCTCATGCCACTCTCTGTAGCTCAGAGGCTAGGATTCAACAAATACAAGTCATGCAACCTCTGCTTAATATTGGCTGATAGGACAACTAGACTCCCTTATGGTCTACTAGAGAACCTGCCCATCAAAATTGGACAAGCTGAGATTCCTACTAACTTTGTGGTGCTGGAAATGGATGAAGAACCTATAGATCCACTAATCCTAGGAAGACCTTTCTTAGCTATAGCTGGGGCAGTCATTGATATCAAGAAGGGAATAATTGATCTTAATCTGGGCAAAAACTTCAAGATGAATTTTGATATGAAGGATTCTAAGAAGAAACCAACTATTGATGGGCAGACCTTCGTGATTGAAGAGAAAGATCATAAAGCTGGGTTTGACATCTTTGAGAGTGTGAATGAGGCAGACACTGAGGTTTTGGTAACCAAAGAGAAAACTTAAAGTGTCATGCGACCATTCTCCAACTCGAGTGCAGTCGTCACCCTCCCTACGCGTCAAGACCTGCTTCCTAAACCTCACCAACCGCAAGAGTCAAGTCCTCCCGCGCTTGACATTTTGTATGATCTCCAAAATACTAAGATTGTAAGGGATTCAGTGAAAGAGTTAACATCTATGGTGAAAGAGATGAGTAACCAAATCAAGAAGCTCCAAGGTACAATGAGAATTTCTCCTCCAAGGAAATTAAGGAAGAGGTTTGGGATAATGAAGAAGAGCAGTTCATTTGTTGTTGAACCTGGGCAGAATGTTAAAGAGTATCTGAAAGATATGACATTCTAGAGGGGTCTCTGGAGCCTCTCTATGACCCTCCCAAAGCATAAGAAGTATGCAAAGTCAAGCTCCGAGACTTTAAACAAACTCACTTGGAAGGAAGTCCCAAAGGTATCACTATAAATATTTTTTTATGATCCTTGTGTTTTTGATTTTCGTTTTTAGTTTTCTGGTGTTCAGGAATCTGCAGAAGGGTGTATGGGCAACAAAAAAAAAAGTGAAAGTATAAGTCAAAAGAAGGCGCTATGACTCGACCAAGAGAGTTCAACCACCATCGTGCATTCTCAACCATCGTCAACTCGACCAAGGTTCAACCGACATCGTGGAACCAGACTCGATCCGTTGTGTTGTTCCACTCGATTCGTTGTGTTGTTCCACTCGACCCCTGTTCTCTCCAGGTTCACCTGCGACTCGAGTCGACCATTATGTCTGACTCGAGTCGAGACTCACCGTTCCACTCGATCCGTCAAACCAAATCCCTGCAACTAGACTGACAATGTTTTTTTTGTCACTCGAATCGACCATTGCCAACTCGACCTGTGAAGCTATTCCCTCGAGTCACCACGTTGTCACTCAACCGACATAATTTGCTCTGTTCTCATCTTGTCGTAACCGTTGTCTTGGTATTCAATTCTGTCACCGCCATAAACATCCACTCGACCGACGTCATCAAACTTCACTTGATTCTATGTTCAGAACTCCGACTCGAACCAGTGTTCCACGACTGCTTCTGGAACAAACATTCTCGACGACTCAATCCACCTTACTTGAGTCACCACATGACCTGTACCACTCAACCATAGATCCTAGCGTGCGACTCGAGACTCGACAAATCTGTCAGCCCTCAAGTCGACCTTCTTCTATCTCACTCGAGCAGACCTTCTCCAGCTCACCAATTTGCATATGTCAAAAGAGCGTCAGCCTTCACCCACTCGTTCACGGTATTTGTCTCATGAGTCTAGGGAGAGAAGGAGATGAGGTTCGCGAAGTTCCAGGGATAGAGCCTCCTCAGGTCATCGGTCAGCGCATCGTTCAGCAGCTCAAGGTGACCAAGATATTGTGCAACAGATTGAGCATCATGGAGATTATCAGCCTATATAAGTTGTGGTGTTAGTGTCAGACCATGGTGAGTCCCGAATCGATGACATGCAGTGCGACGTGCAGCAGAATGTTTATTAGAACACATAAGCGGTTGAGCAGCAAGTCGACCAACCAGTTGAGGTCACCCCTGCGGATCCAGCACAAGGTGAGGAACAGAGTCAGTACCACACTGCTCCTTGGGCGAGCACCGACTCCTTCTTCTAATACTGAGGTACTCCTACCTTCCCTTGTATATACCATTTCATTCCTGCATTGTTTATGTTGTGCTTCTTAAATCTTCTTGCAAATTTTTCTTACACAGGAGACTGTGTAATTTAAGTTTGGGGGAGGGTTTGGATGATGTATTTGATGTTGTGTCTTGTGATTCTTATTTCAAATTTTTGGATCATATCATGTTTGAGTTTGCATCCATCTATTTGCATAGAAAAACCAAAAAATTTGAAAAAATTTTGAAAAAAAAATCTCCACAAAAACAGTGTGTTCATGTAGTTTAAACTTGCACATTAGGATTGAGTCTAGTATTATTCATATAGGGTTGTTGCATTTGGCATAGGGGTTAATGATGATTGTAACCTTGTAAGCATGTTGGATTCAATAGGATAGGAACAAGGCCCTTGTTATTAGCTCTTTGATGCATGTTGATTGAACTTGAAAATGTAAGATTGAAGCATGTTTTGAATTGACATCACTCCCTATCTATCTGAACCTAATCCTGACTTGCAATTATCTTGTTATGCATTGAAGTTGAACTCATGGATACCGTAAACATACTTCGATTGTCTTTCACATTTTTACCACCCTTTTCAATCCAAGTAGCTGATTCCTATCTTTGGAACAGTTTCCTGCACCATTAACCAACCATTCTTTCAAGCCAATTGTATTCTTAAGTGTCAGGCCTTTTCCGAGTTGAGCTTGTTAGAAAGTGTTAGATTCTAACTGACAAGAGTAGGATCCTGTGTAGTTCTAGTTCGCGTTATCCGGAGTAGTAGGACTAGATAAGAACTCTATTTTGGGCAGAGAAGTAAAGGGTAGAAAGTTTTAAGGAGGGGGATGTGTTTTCAAAGTTTACAAGTCTAGTAAAGGATTTGAGTTGAGCAAAGTAAAAAGATTTATTGGTTCTGGGCATAAAATAAAAAGATTAGACAAAGAAAAGAAAGTGAAAATACTTAAGATGTTTAGAGTATTTAGAAGAAAAGAAAAGAACCATAATGATAATAAAGATTTCCCAATCCGCTAGAATGAAAAGAAGTGAACTCCTCCTAAGACTAAGTGTAAAAAGTTTGAGATGATGTTTCTGATGAAGGGTAGAGATAGGACCAACTTCTGGGTTAGAATGTTAGGACTGAGTTTCCTTGGGGACCTTCTGCTCTTGTATGTATCAGTTGGTTTCAACCTTTAGCCTTCTTTTGAGCTCAACTCCTTTTCGTGAGATAACCTTATTCTGTATTGACAAAACCATTTGAGAAGGAGACCATCTTCGTCTTTGACCTTTCGCCCTAGCCAAATGAGTCCAACGACATTGCATAGCTTGATTCACGGTTCTCTGTTAATAAATGTTAAAGGGAGTGATTGATAGGATTGCATGTGTAGATTAAATAAATAAAGTTCCTTCACCATGCATCATAGAACTAAAAACAAGGACCTTGATTTTAACTATTTTATTCAACATGTTTCAGGTTCTCAGACCCCATTTTCAAACCTCTCTTCCATACTTTGTTCTTTTTATTTGCTTGAGGGCAAGCAAAAAATAATTTTGGGGGAGTTGATATGTATATATTTTACACTATTTCATCATGCATTTGTTATTCATTTTGTTCTCTTAACTCATTGTTTTGCATTGTTTTTAGTCTCTTTTGCATAATAATACATATCTAGGTACTTTACATTTGTCTTGCATACATATTGCATATTGGAGTTACTTCAAGTGTTTAGGAGATGTCCAGACTGTTGGAACTGAATGGAGGTTGAGACATGCGGCTCGACCAAGCATGCCTGGAATGGACATCATGTGACTCGACCGACATCCGACTTGGACGCGCTCCTAGGAAGAAGCACCAACATCCCACTCGATCCATCATGCTTGGAATGGATGTCATCAACACTGTCGGAACCATCTCTCGAGCCACTCTCACAATACTGCTGGAACCATCGATCGAGCCACCCCGTTCGAGCCGTTCCACTCGAGTGGGATTTAGCTTTCGACGTCTTCAGCAAAGTTATAGAGAATTTTAGTCATCTTTCCAATGCCGTTTGTTTCAAGCCAATCGGAGGTGTTCAAGAGTTATCATCGTTTTAGTGGATGCGTATACACCCAGCTCGAGCCGCTGCCCGTCGACTCGACCCTCCAGCTCGAGCTGCTGCCCGTCGACTCGACCCTCCAGCTCGAGCTGCTGCTCGTCGACTCGACCCTCCAGCTCGAGCTGCTGCCCGTCGACTCGACCCTCCACCACTCGAGCCACCCGGTCGAGCCAACACCATCACCCACTCGAGCCACCACTTGTTTGCACATGTCAGGAAGACGTTCCGTCTCACACGCTTCAGGAGATTTTCGAACCGACGCTCTATCTTGTCTTTTTAAGTTTTAGGGATTCACATATTTTTACTTCATATACATTTTGTTAAGTCTTGGTTTGGGGACATCTTATCTTTTATCTCGTTCTTTTCTTGAAGGTTTACCCTAGCCACCAAAAACGTTCTTAGACTTTGTATTCAAACACCTTTGAGTTTATTCAGTTTTTGTACTTGATTCCTTCTCAAAAGTTGTTCTTCTCATTTTGATCTATCTTATTATGCTTTGTTCAATATTTTCTGGATTTGTGTCTTTGATAATGATTTTCGGATCTGAGTAGTGTGGTTGTTCTTGAGGATGGGATAGATTAGGTGGAGGATCTTAGGATGTAGAGTGTTTAAGCTTTGATTGTATGATTACCTTCTGGACTAGGGTTAGAAATACTTATTTCTCTCTGATCAATTGGAACTAGGTTTTAGCCATTTCCGCACACAAAAGGTGTTCGAAGAAATGTCTGACCAACTAGTGCCAGAGACTTACGTTCCTAGCCTAAGAGATTAGTTGTCTAGGATGTTTGTTGACTCGAATGAACTTGTTTTTCATGCCATGCTTGATCATGTTTCTCTAGCGAGAGCTAGGTTTGGAAGTGGTTGAGTTTGACTAGCTTCTGTCAAGAGATTGGATTAGCTAAGAAGTGATGTTCATTGTTTAGGGATGGTTTGATTGTGGCATGTTAAACACTCTGTAGACTAGGAGACTCCACTGACATCGTTTCTTGCCTTTTAGTTCATGCTTAGACTCATTTATGTTTTTATTCATTTTCGCTTCTTGTCATGCATTCTCGTTTCTAGTCTGTGACTTAATTTCGTTTTGTATTGTCATCATTCTAGGACTGTTAGATAAACACTCTTTTTGTATTGGCTTAACTTGTGATTCCTTGATTGCATCTTGAGTGATAGTAAAGTTTCCCAACTGGATTGACACCTTAAGTACTACAACACATAAGGTTAATTGAACCTGCTAGGATAAACATACAAAAAACCTAGTATCAGTGGTCCAGAGTTCCACGAGGAGGTACGCCGTAGGATCGCAAGCGTATCAGGAGGGACAAAGGGGGTTAGCTGGTGACCGTGTCGGGGGTCCTGGAAACCCAAGTGTGGGGTTGCAGCAGGTGGAGCCCAGGGTCGAGATGATCGCTTGGCGGATCTGTTGGTGTGCTGTGGGAGCAGTTACCGAGAGGGGTACTAGTGCAGGCTCCAGTTGTACCGCATGTAGCAGGGTGCAGCCGAGGGCTGCGAATGTTGAGGACTATCCATCTTTTTTTAGGAGTATGGAGCAGTTGTAGATGACCGGTACGAGATTCTTCTCGAGAGGTATCGAGCCTAGAGGGACAGATAAGTGGTCATATGCAGTTGGATCAGATAATTCTCTGTTTGGTGGGTAATCCAGGTTGATATGAGAAGTTGAGTGGGCAGGTGTAACATTGCAATGTTATACTCGGACCACATGAGGTACTTTTGGTCGGGAGATGTTTATAATCGTTAAGGATTGTTGCTTCTGAGGGGATGGTGATTCTCCTGAATCCCGATAGCTCGAGGGGCTGGGGGCTCTGAGAGTGGCCGAGGGGATGATGTTCCCCTGAGGGGATGAGTAGTTCTCCTGATTCCGAGATCTTGAGGATTATGGTCCAAGAGTGAGATGATATAACTCGAAGACGCTGGTCAGAGAGTGAGATCGGTATGGGTCGAAGGTTGCGACCAAAAGGTGGGGGAGTTGGGACCAGGCAATGCCTAGGACGTGAGTATAAACATAACGATTGAATGTAGACCTCTAGAGATTGATGGTGGTTTAATCTCGGGTTTTGGATTTGTTGACCAATGGGTCAGGGTTTTATGACCAGAGCGATTATGAATGTGTGGCTGTTGCGCCAGGATTGTGAGGCCGGTGGTGCTGGAGTCCTGGGAAGGGGAGTTGCAGCAAGTTTGAGCCGGGAAAGACATGTTTGCCAGATACATAAGTTCACGAGAATCCTTCATGGCAGGATAATCTAATCGTTGCGACGATGTTGGATTAAGTTCATTGGAGATGGACAGGGTTGCTAGATTCAAGGTTTTGGTAAGCTTGCTGGGAAAACAAGGCAAGTGGTTTGAGTTGGCGGCTTGCAAAGCTTTTGCTGTGGTGAATCATAATATGCGAAAGTATGGTACTTTTTTGTTTTATTACGCTCGTATTGATGATTTGCTGTGGAAAATTGCTAAGCAGAAAGCTAATTTTGTAATGAGCTATCTTGTGGAAGTTTCTCTAAGGGACAAGTTACTAGATTTTCTTGGATGGACAAGAGGTGTTGATATCCGGGTGGTGGTGAGTTGATGTCAGCATACTTGATTATTAGTCTAGTAAAGCTGAGGAAGAAAATAGGGGATTCTTACGTCTTATCACATCACCGTGGGGAGCGTCGTTGTTGTTCGTTAAGTAGAAGGACGAGGTATGGGTTTATGAGTTCTTGGCGATGCCGTTTGGGTTGACAAATGCACCAACAACGTTTATGAGGTTGATGAACATCGTGTTTCAGAAGTTTCTGGACGTGTCTGTTATCATCTTCATCGACGACATCTTGGTTTATTCTAAGAGTCCTGAGGAGCATGTAGTGCATTTGAGGGCAGTTCTGGAGAAGCTGCGGGAGCAGAAGTTATTTGCCAAGTTGAGCAAGTGCAGTTTCTGGCAGCGTGAGATGGGTTTTCTAGGTCACATAGTTTCTGCAGGTGGGGTTTCTGTAGATCAGGAGATGATTCAGGCTATCATGGATTGGCCTAGACCGCAGAATGCCTCATAGATCAGGAGTTTCCTTTGGTTGGCAGGTTATTAGAGGAGGTTTGTGCAGGGCTTGGCAAGCAGAGCACGTCCTATGACTAAGTTGACAGGGAATAATGTTCCTTTTGTGTGGTCAAAGGAGTGCGAGGAGGGCTTTGCAAGCCTGAAGGAGATGTTAACTACTACTTCCAATATTGGCTTTGCCTGAGCAGGGAGAACCCTATGTGGTCTATATAGATGCATCCAGAGTTGACTTGGGATGTGTGTTGATGCAGCATGGGAAGGTTATTGCCTACGCTTTGCGGCAGTTGCGGAGGCATGAGGACAATTATCCTACTCATAACTTGGAGATGGGTGATATAGTTTTTGCCCTGAAGATTTGGAGATCTTATCTTTATGGTGCAAAGAAACAGGTGTTTACAGATCATAAGAGCCTGAAGTATATATTCACTCAGCCCGAGCTGAACTTGAGGCAGAGACGGTGGATGGAGTTGGTGGCGGATTATGATCTGGAGATAGCTTATCACCCTGGTAAGGCTAACTTGGTTGCAAATGCTCTAAGTCGGATGATAGCAGCTTTGGCTCAGGAGCATGACATGGATTCTCTGGTAGGAGAGATCAGTGCATTGAGTTTGTGTGCGGTATCTCATGAGCCATTGGGTGTGGAGGTGGCTGATAGAGCAGATCTTCTGAGCAGGGTGCGATTGGCTAAGGAGAATGATTAGGGGCTGGTGAATGCCTCGAAGGCTATTGATTCTGAGTATCAGGTCTCAGCTATTGGTACTATTTTGGTACATGGGCGGATTTGTTTTGGTACATGGGCGGATTTGTGTGCCTAAGGATGAGGAGTTGAGGTAGGAGATCCTAAGAGAGGCTCATGCGAGCATGTTCTCTATTCATCCAGGAGCGACTAAGACGTACTGTGATCGTAAGAGGTACTATCACTCGGTCGAGATGAAGAAAGATGTGTCTAGATAGGTCGCAAGTTGTAATGCGTGTCAGCTAGTGAATGCTGAGCATCAGGTACCAGGTGGATTGCTGAAGAGTCTTCCCATTCCAAAGTAGAAGTGGAATATGATTACAATGGACTTCATGGTAGGTTACCAGTGTCCAGGACGTTTGATGCTATTTGGGTCATTGTGGATAGATTGACTAAGTCGGCACATTTTCTGGCCATTAAGAAGACTAATGGAACAACGGTCTTGGCTAAGAAGTATGTGAAGGAGATAGTCAGATTGCATGGAGTGGCAGTGAGTATAGTGTCTGATAGGGATTCTAAGTTAACTTCGTGTTCTAGAAGGCATTTCAGGCAAAGATAGGCAATGAGGTGCATATAAGTACATCTTATCATCCCTAGACAGATGGACAGTCAGAGAGGAAGATCGAGACATTGGACGATTTGCTGAGGATGTGTGTGCTGGATTCGGGTGGCTATTGGGCAGATCACTTGAGCTTGGTAGAGTTTGCTTAAAACAACAGTTACGAGGCGAGTATTGGGATGGCTCCTTACGAGGCTTTGTATGGGAGGTCGTGTTATACACCATTATGCTGGACTTAGGTGGGGGAGAAGAGCATGTTCGGGGCATATTTTGTTCAGGAGACTTCATAGAAGATTCAAGTTCTCAAGCTGAACATGAAGGAAGCTCAGGATCGGCAGAGGAGTTATGCCGACAAGGGAGGAGAGATCTTGAATTTTAGGTTAGAGATAGAGTGAATTCTAAGATGCCATTTTGCGGGGTCCGAACAGGTCATTGACTCCGACTAAATAACATATGAGGTGGTGTTCGGGATACGAAGTTTCGCAAGCCTGTTGTTTAAAGGGGAAAAGTTTCCTTATTATTAGTTGCTAAAAGAGGAAAGTTTCCAGATGTGGATCGTTCTAAAAATGGAAAGTTTTATGTGAGTCAGAATTTGTCCATTTTTAGTGGTTGTGAGCCTTGGAGAGGCTAGTGTGGTCTTAGTGGCGGACCATGGGGTCATTGTGTGCCGTGAGCGGCGGTCTTGCTAGACGTGTGTGGCCTTTGTGGCGGGCAGTTTAGCCATTGTGTAGCCTTTGTGGCGGGCTGTTTAGCCGTGTGTGGCCTTTGTGGCGGGCTGTTTAGCCATTGTGTGGCCTTTGTGGCGGGATGTTTAGCCGTGTGTGGCCTTTGTGGTGGGTTGTTTTTATCCATTGTGTGGCCTTTGTGGCGGGCTGTTTAGCCAATTGTGATGCCTTTGTGGCGGGCTGTTTAGCCAGTTGTGCCTGTTTGGGCGGTCCTTCAGGACGTGTGATCTTTGTGACGGTCCTCTGGGACGAGTGGCCTTGCTGGTTGTCCTGTTTATGACATTTGTTTGGCCTTGGTAGCGGTCCTGTTTAGGACATTTCTTTGGCCTTGGTGGCGGTCCTGTTTAGGACATTTGTTTGGCCTTGGTGGCGCTCTTGTTTAGGACATTTGTTTGGCCTTGGTGGCGGTCCTGTTTAGGACATTTGTTTGGCCTTTGGGACGGTCCTGATTAGGACATTTGTTGGCCTTCGTGGTGGGCATTGAGATGATCCTTGTGTGGTCATGAGGTATTCCAGTGAGGGGATATGTGGTTGGTAGGGTATTGTGTTGTTCTACGCGAGCCACAGGAAGGAAACCTGGTTAGGCATAGGACTCAGACGTGTTCGGAATTGTTTGCTCACGACTCTTGGGGGACTTCGGTTCTCCTAGTACCTCCATATTCTAAGACTTTGTGGCTTGAGAGTATGGTTGGTATATCGACTTTGGATGGCGATCCGGGGGCGCGCTGTAGGGTGGCAACCCAAGAGACGATTATTGGACTTCCCTATATTATGGCATGCGGGCTTCGGCCTGATGAGGAGCTAATATCATGGCATGCAGGCTTCGGCCTGATGAGGAGCCAATAAAAACTCAAGGTTTAGGCATGTGAGTAAAGGAAAGTCCAAAAGTCGAGAGCAAATAATGCCTGGAACGTGAGACAGTCGAAGGAGTGCGGACAGTGGAGACAGTTGCATGGGAGTCCTTAACTGATGGTTGTTTGAGATTCGAGGACGGATCTATGTTGGTGGGGGAGAATTGTAACATCCGCAAACCAAAATGTGCATTTTAGGGATGGGTGTCGATCGGCACCAAGGGGGTGTTGGTCGACACCAATATTTTTCTGGTTTGGCCTTATTGATTTAATCGTAGATTTAGTTAGGTTTGGTTTAAGGAAACCATTGAAGCGGGTTACTTAAGGGGGAATCTACGAAGGAAGTGTTTTTGGGGAGTTGTGTTGTCGCTGTTGAAAACAGAGAGAAAAGGAGAGAAATAGTTTCTTAAGGTTTTGGTGAGATTTGGAGGCGTTTTTGGTGAGATCCTGCTGTGGGAGTGAAGATCCAGGGCTAGGGACGAGTTAGAAGCTTGCTAGGAAGGTTGGATTCGTCGTGGTTGGTCAGAAACTTCTTGCAAAGAGGTGAGTGCATGACCATGGCTTATCTAAGCTAAGATCTCTAGTTATTCTGGGATGTGATGCCTATGTGATTGTTTCCTTTGAGTTTTCTTTGGTTTTTCGTGGCTGTTACGGCTGGGTTTTGTTGCTGTGGGAGAATATTAGAAGCGAGATTTGGAGTTTCTGGTCGTAGAAAATCGATGCTCGGCATCAGTGTCGGTCGACACCAGTTAGGGTGTCGGTCGACACCAACACGAAGACGGCTCAACAACTTTGGCGAGTGTCGATTGACACCATGTGGAGGTGAAACAAGATTTATGTTGTGGTGTGAATGATGATGTATGCAATGGTGAGATATGAATGGAATGATGGATGGGTGTTTCAATTCCCCTTATGCTATTGCAGTACAAGAGGTATCAATCCTAAATGAGTGTTTGTGAACAATTAAGATATGCATATGAATCTAAGTTAAGACAAATGTAAAGATTGTTTGTCACTAACAATCCTAGGAAGAAAATGTAAAATGCAGAAAATAAACTACAAGAACTAACAACTAGATGCAAATGAAACTGAATGATTGAAACAGTGATAAAGCAAGAACAGAAACAGAGACTACTACTAATGAACTAATGCAAGATAAGTATTGAACTGAAAACTAAATGAATGCAACTGGAATGAAACAGGAATGAAACAAGACAAACACAAATCATAGACACAGAGTTCTGGGGATGAACTCGAGCAGCACTCGACCGAGTGTAGGTTGAGTGGGTGGTCGAGCTAGACTAGACGCAGAAACAGAGCAATGCAATAAAAACAGAGTAATGCTAAATCCAATCAAACAACAAGCAAGCAACAGGATTAAGACTAAGATTTCAATAAACAAAGAAGGTCCTGAGGATGGATTCATGGGATGGACTAATCATTGTGGTTATCTAACTTGGTCAACAAATCTCAAGCAAACTTTGAGCTAACCTCTAGACATATTAATCTAAGACAAGTTTCTCCCACTCTCATGGTCAAGAAACAATCAAACCTATGCAATTCTAGACTTGTTCTCACACAGTAAAGAATCTACACAAGCAGGCATTAAGCAATACATCTCAAACCAAACAAGACCTCTAATCTCTTAGCAAGCCTAATGGTAAGCTCTAGATCTAGCCTTATCTATGCTTCCTAAACATTGGTGTGATGCTAAGAAGCTTGAAATCAGACTCTACCCTCTCAGATATAGAATCAGCATTAAGATCATCTACCCTAGAAGAGATCTACAACAATCAAGTTTGACCAAGTCACACAAACCACAAGATCAATCCATCCTAACCCATCCTCAAGATCCTAAGGAAACTACTCACAACAATACATGATGATCAAAGTCAAAAACCCAGAAAATATTGAAACTTGCATTATTAGAAAGATTAAACAAAGATCTTCAATATTGATGAAAGGATGAAACTCAAATTCTCAATATCTTGAAAGTTATAGAACCAACAAAATATAAGAATCTAGTCTTCTTTTTTTAGGAAGTACAAGATCTTAAAAATAAAAATGCAAAAGGAATAAAACTAAAAAAGGTAAAAACTAGGTTTAGGGAATATCTAAAAAGTTGCACACTTTGGTGGCTGCAGGTACAAGGCCTTATATAGGTGAGGAGGTGGAAGCCCTAAAAATAGAAAAAGTCAAAGTAGTCAACGGCTCGGTCAACTCGACCAGTGCTCGGTCGAGTCCATGGTCGAGCTGGCTTCTCTCGTGCACACTCCACTCGGTCGAGTCCATCTACCCACTCGGTCGAGTCCATCTACCCACTCGGTCGAGTGCTTGGTCGAGTTGGACTCTGGACCTTGGTTCTTCAGCCTTAACTCTCTTGCTTTCCCTTCAAGATTGCTTCACTTCTCCTCAGGATTGTTTCCATGCTCCTTAAGCTCCAAAATCACCTGTTTATGCATGAAAAGATGCAAATGCAATGCAACTAAACTCTAATGCATGATTAGTCCTAAAGCTACACAATAATGATGAAAATGGCTATCAAAAGATGCAAAAGATGTGAATAAACTAAGGGAAAACATGGTAAAATATATGAACATCAACACCCCCAAACTTAGTCTTTGCTTGCCCTCAAACAAATTAACAAGACATAAGAAGGTAGATGAGGTTTGAAAGTGGGATCTCAGCTCCTAAAGCTTGCAAATAGACTATCTAGAATCAATGTCCAAGTTACTATTACTATGATGCAAGTTGAATGAGCTATACCTAAAGACTTTAGACAAGCATATCACAACCTTCACTGATTTGAGCCTTAGACATCCACATGCATTCAAATCAACCATTTCCTTTAACATTCATTAATCAAGAACATGAATCAATTCTATGCAATGCTTAAACTCATTTGGCTTGGCAGTAAAAGGTTTAGAGACAATGATGGTCTCTTTTTAGAGTAGGGCTTATCAATATCAAGGTTCTCTCATAAAAAAAAAAAAATGGATTGAGCTTTAGAAGAATGCTAAAGGTAAGAACACTTAGACACATACAAGAATAAAGCCTTGTCTACCCAAAGATACCCAAAGTGTTTATCCTATCAATCTAAACCCAAATGATCCTAGTGCTACCCTTTAACTTCTTTTCTTCTTTTTCACCCTTTTCTCTTTTGGTTTTAAAGTCTTAGGAGAGGTTTCTTAATTGATCTTTCTAGTGGAATGGGAAATTTCTTTTTTTTTTTTTTTTTTTTTTTTTTTTTTTTTTGTTATGGTTCTCTTTTCTTGTTATTCTTAAGACATATAAGCTTTTTGCTAAACTTCACTTTGCTTGCTTTTCTTTTCTTTAACTAGAACCATCTTAGATAACCTTATTCTTCCCATTCTTTCACTAGACTTTAAATTTACTTAAACACATCCCCCTCCTAAAGACTCTAACCTTTTCTTTCTCTTTTTCCTCTTTTCTTTTCATGACAGCCAAGTCCCAAACCCAATAAGTGAACCACCTAGTCCTATCTAGTTTGAAAAATGCAAACTAGAACTACACAAGGTTTTACTCTTGTCAGTTCAAAACTAACACTTTCTACCAAGCTCAATCCCAAAAATAGGCCTCACACACAAAAGAATAAACATGGCTTGAAAGAAGGTTTGGTTAGGGGTAGGGAAACTGATTTAAAAGTGAAATCAGCTACTTGGATCAACAAGAGTGGTAAAAAGGAAGAAGATGATCCAAATATGTATATGGTATCCATGAGTTTAAAGCAATGCACACATTGATAATTGAAAGTCAATATTAGGTTCTTATAGATAGGAAATGGCATCAAATCACAACATGCTTCAATTTAGACCAAATGCAATTCAGGAATTCAAGGCTTGGTTCAATCTTATGCTTCTAACCACTCAACTAGCATCAAAGTACTATTAACTTGGGCATTGATCCTAGTCTAGTGAATTAAGCAAGCTAACAAGGAAAAACTCATCATAGATCCCTAATGCAAACAGTCCTATATGATAAACAAAATACTTAATTATGCAATGCAAACTACATGAACACTCTTTTTTTTATAAAGATTTTTGCAAAAAATTTTCAAATTTTTATGGTTTTCCTATGCCTTAGATGATTATGCAAGTGCTAACATGATGATGATAAAAATTTGAAATAAGAAAACAAAACACAACATCAAATGCTATCTCAAACCCTCCCCCAAACTTAAATCACACAGTCCCTTGTGTGAAAGAAATTTGCTTGAGGATTCAAGAGTTAAAACAAAACACAACATATGAAATGCTATGGTATGTACAATGGTAAGGTGATAATGTTACCTCAAGGATTGGAGAAGAAGCTGTCCACATCCTCCTGCATACTATCAAAGTTGTAGCTGGGGTCCTGCTGGTGACTGGAGGAAGGTGATTCGGGCAGCTCGACAATGCCAATCGACCGTGACTCGGTCGAGTGCATGTCCGAGTGGGGGGGTCGAGCTGGACCGCGAGTCTCCGTTAGTTGTCCCTTCCTGTTCGATTCAGACTCCCTAGCTTGCCTAACCATGAAAATACGAAAGCAAAAATCAAAATACTAAAATTCCAAGGAAATATGTACAGAGATACCTTAGGGATTTCCTCCCTAGTGAGCTTGTTTAAAGTCACTAAGCTTGACTTTGATTTCCTTCTTAGACTTGATCTAGATACCAAGGAGGTGATGAAATCCTCCCTGGAACCTCTTGGTCACTGTGAAGTTGATCCTTGATCACCTCACCCTTAGCACACAAACCATATTTCTTCTTGATTTTGAGCCTTGGTCTTGCTTTCCTCAAAGACCTCTTGTTCAGCTTTACTTGAAGATCCTCAACCATAATAGTCAACTCTTGAACTGACCTCTTAAGCTTTTCCACAGAATCCTCTTGAAGTGGGAGCTCAGCTTTTGGAGTTGCCTTATCACTTAACCCTTCTTGACCACCTTTGTCCTTGATAGTAAAAGGCTGGTCATCAATGGTGGGAAGGTTGGTTGGATTGTAGATATTGAACTTCATAACTACATCTTCAGCAATGTTCAAGGTCACAAGACCTTCCTTGACATCAATAACTGCTCCAACAGTAGCTAAGAATGGCCTCCCTAGTAAGATTGGATCTTCAGGCTCCTTGTCCATCTCTATCACCACAAAGTCAGTGTGGATCCTTGCTCTTCCTATCTTGATTGGGAAATTCTCTAACCTCCCAACTACCTCTCTATTTGTCCCATCAGCTAGGCACACATGGAGTCTAGTAGATTTGAAGTCAGTTCTCCCAAGCTTTTGAGCTATGGAATATGGCATGACACTTGTTGAAGCTCCCAAATCACAAAGGCATTGGTTGTAGTGAAGATAGCTAAGTATGCAAGGCAGATAAAATGGACCTGGATCCTTAAGCTTGATTGGAATGATAACTCCTCCAAGGTCCTCAAGATCCTTCTCATCTTGAGCTTCAGCCTTCTTCTTTGACAAGTCAAGCAAAAAGTCTTTGTAGAGAGGATATGGATCATACTGTTCCAAGGCAGGTCCTCTCTCTTCTTCTTGGTAAGCAATGGTGATCTCTTGTATGGCCAACACTTCCTCAACCACAGCTTCTTCCTTTAAAACCCTCTCTTCTTCTTGTTGCCTAGCCATCATCTCCTTTCTCTCAATGATTTCCCTAAGCTCCTTAATCTTTTGTGCTTTGAAACATCCTGGGAAAGGTAGTGGAGGCTTGTAGGCAGGAGGAATGTACTTGGCAGGTTTGTCAGCCTCAGACTGTCCAGCTCGATCGACCACTTACTCGGTCGAGTGGCTGCTCGAGTCCATGGTCGAGCTCAGGTGCGAGCTCCAATTGCTTGTTACAAACATCACTTGGGGCTTCAGTAACTAATGAATTCCCCCAAACTTGAACTGCACTGTCCTCAGTGGCTTCTTCCTCATGAACCTGAATGGCTTTGGCTGTGAACTCCCTTGGATTTTGGACAGCTTTTCCAGGGAGTTGGTTGGATTTTGGAGCTGAAGAAGAGGCTATGTTACTCTCCATGTACTTGACTCTGGAATTCAGACCCTCAAACTTCATATTCAGATCATTGTATTGAGATGTGAGCCTTTGGTTTAGCTCAACAAACTGTTTGGCTTCCTCTATCTTCCCTTGTGTTTGACCAATCAACAGCTGTTGTACCATGGCTCTAAGGTCTTGTTCCTGGCCTTGGTTAGTCTGAAACCCTGGTGGGGGACACAACTGGGGCTGGAACACCTGTTGCTGTTGTTTGGGGACATAGTTTTGGTGCTGTTGAGGCTGTTGAGGAGGGTAGACTTGATCTTGTGAGTTGGCCACATTTGTGCTCCTATAGGACAGATTATTGTTCCTAAACCCTCCTTGGTTATAACCCTTGAAACCTCTTTGGTTTTGCATATAGCATAACTCAGTAAACTCATTCTCTCCCTCTTGAGCTGGAGGCTCCTCTTCACTAACAAAGTGAATAGACTTTTGCTGACTTAGCAAGATCCTATCAAGCTTTTCATTCACCATTTTCAGATCCTTCTTGTACTTGTCTTCTTGATCAGTTGATGATGACCTTATGGTTCTGTCATAGTCCTCATTGTAGTTCCCATTAGACTGTGCATGGTTCTCTACTAACTCCCAGCCTTCTTCCACATTCTTGTTGAGGAAGTTTCCATTGGAGGCTGTGTCAAGAAGCATTCTGAACTTGGGAAGCACTCCTCTATACAATGTGCTCAACAAAGACTCCACACTGAAACCATGGTGAGGACACTGAGTTTGGTATCCCTTGAATCTCTCCCAAGCTTCACAAAAGCTTTCATTACTCCTTTGAGCAAATCCAGAGATCTCATTCCTTAGTCTTGCTGTCCTAGCATTGGAGAAAAACTTGGCCAAGAAAGCCTTCTTGTATGCATCCCAAGTAGTGATTGCACCAGTAGGGAGAGTCTTTTCCCATAAATGAGCCTTGTCCCCAAGTGAGAAAGGGAACAACCTCAGCTTGAAACCATCTTCACTTACTCCATTGATCTTGGTAAGACCACAGATTCTGTCAAACTCATCAAGATGATCTAGTGGATCCTCCATAGGCAATCCATGGAATTTATTGGCCTGAATCATTGAGATCAATCCACTCTTGATCTCAAAGTTGTTGTTGGCAACAGTTGGTGGCACAATGCCAGCTCTTTGGTTGTGAGTGTTGGGTGCATCTCCAGCACCAATGTTCCTTGGTCTCTGAATCTGATCCTGGTGATCCATAGCTACTATAACCTCTTGTTGTTGCTGAACAACTCTCCTTTGCTTAGCTCATAAACTCTTGGTCTTGTTGTTGATGTTGTCAATAGGCCTAAGAAGATTTTCCTTTGCTTTAGACCTTGTGTGCATTAACAGACACAAACGATTTTTGCTAGGCAAGCGACTGAGCACAGGCTCAAGTAGGAGGTCAAGTCGACTGGAAAATGATGGTTATAGAGATCCGGCTTCTGGCTCGAGCAGGTGCTCGATCACGACTCGGTCGAGTGGTGGTCGAGTGACTGGTCGAGTGATACCTGAAATGGAACTTCAACCCAGAAACAGAAGATTCGAGTACATCAACCTCACAAGCGTATAAAAGAACTTAATCTTAGACTAATATGGATCCTAAATGTCACAAAAACACACTCAAATGGGCAACGGCGCCAAATTGAAACAAGATTTATGTTGTGGTGTGAATGATGATGTATGCAATGGTGAGATATGAATGGAATGATGGATGGGTGTTTCAATTCCCCTTATGCTATTGCAGTACAAGAGGTATCAATCCTAAATGAGTGTTTGTGAACAATTAAGATATGCATATGAATCTAAGTTAAGACAAATGTAAAGATTGTTTGTCACTAACAATCCTAGGAAGAAAATGTAAAATGCAGAAAATAAACTACAAGAACTAACAACTAGATGCAAATGAAACTGAATGATTGAAACAGTGATAAAGCAAGAACAGAAACAGAGACTACTACTAATGAACTAATGCAAGATAAGTATTGAACTGAAAACTAAATGAATGCAACTGGAATGAAACAGGAATGAAACAAGACAAACACAAATCATAGACACAGAGTTCTGGGGATGAACTCGAGCAGCACTCGACCGAGTGTAGGTCGAGTGGGTGGTCGAGCTAGACTAGACGCAGAAACAGAGCAATGCAATAAAAACAGAGTAATGCTAAATCCAATCAAACAACAAGCAAGCAATAGGATTAAGACTAAGATTTCAATAAACAAAGAAGGTCCTGAGGATGGATTCATGGGATGGACTAATCATTGTGGTTATCTAACTTGGTCAACAAATCTCAAGCAAACTTTGAGCTAACCTCTAGACATATTAATCTAAGACAAGTTTCTCCCACTCTCATGGTCAAGAAACAATCAAACCTATGCAATTCTAGACTTGTTCTCACACAGTAAAGAATCTACACAAGCATGCATTAAGCAATACATCTCAAACCAAATAAGACCTCTAATCTCTTAGCAAGCCTAATGGTAAGCTCTAGATCTAGCCTTATTTATGCTTCCTAAACATTGGTGTGATGCTAAGAAGCTTGAAATCAGACTCTACCCTCTCAGATATAGAATCAGCATTAAGATCATCTACCCTAGAAGAGATCTACAACAATCAAGCTTGACCAAGTCACACAAACCACAAGATCAATCCATCCTAACCCATCCTCAAGATCCTAAGGAAACTACTCACAACAATACATGGTGATCAAAGTCAAAAACCCAGAAAATATTGAAACTTGCATTATTAGAAAGATTAAACAAAGATCTTCAATATTGATGAAAGGATGAAACTCAAATTCTCAATATCTTGAAAGTTATAGAACCAACAAAATATAAGAATCTAGTCTTCTTTTATAAGGAAGTACAAGATCTTAAAAATAAATATGCAAAAGGAATAAAACTAAAAAAGGTAAACACTAGGTTTAGGGAATATCTAAAAAGTTGCACACTTTGGTGGCTGCAGGTACAAGGCCTTATATAGGTGAGGAGGTGGAAGCCCTAAAAATAGAAAAAGTCAAAGTAGTCAACGGCTCGGTCAACTCGACCAGTGCTCGGTCGAGTCCATGGTCGAGCTGGCTTCTCTCGTGCACACTCCACTCGGTCGAGTCCATCTACCCACTCGGTCGAGTCCATCTACCCACTCGGTCGAGTGCTTGGTCGAGTTGGACTCTGGACCTTGGTTCTTCAGCCTTAACTCTCTTGCTTTCCCTTCAAGATTGCTTCACTTCTCCTCAGGATTGTTTCCATGCTCCTTAAGCTCCAAAATCACCTGTTTATGCATGAAAAGATGCAAATGCAATGCAACTAAACTCTAATGCATGATTAGTCCTAAAGCTACACAATAATGATGAAAATGGCTAGCAAAAGATGCAAAAGATGTGAATAAACTAAGGGAAAACATGGTAAAATATATGAACATCAGGAGGTGTCGGTCGACACAAACTAGGGTTTCGGGAATGTGTCGAGCATGGTGTCGGTCGACACCAGATTGTCAATGTCAATCGACACCATCTGGTGTCGGTCGACACCCTTCCTCAGTTGCTACGGATGATGCAATGCTTTGTATAATGCATGGTTTGTTTATTGATTGTTGTTTGTGGCATGTAGAGATCTTATTGCTTGTATGTATAGCCCAGTAGATGGGAGGATTGCATCACTGAGTGTTTATCAAATACTCATGCATCTCAATTTGTGTTTGTGGTGCAGGTAAAGGCAAAGTGTTATCGTGAAATCAAGGCAACGAAGAGGAGGATGTTCTAGGGACTCGATTGGTTGTTGTCTGGAATTGTTAGGTTGATAGAGTTGGGTCACTAGAACATTGTTAGGTTGCTGGTTCTATGTTTCCTGATGGTTGCTATTGTAATTGTTACGTTTTAATTATTGGTTATTAATTAATGGATAATTTATTGGTTAATGGTATTGGTATTATATTCGCTGTTTGGTTTAATTATGGTTAGGAAACTAGTGGATATATGACTTATTACAATTAAATATTATTTTTTTCCTTTTTTGAAAATAACCAGTTAAATTGTATTCTTTAGTCACAACTTTTTTGAAAAATAACCATTTAAATTAACTTGATTAATTTATTAACGAACCTATTTTAAGAAAGTTAACTAATTTTTTTATAAATTATTTATGTAAACTAATAAGAAATTATGAAATTATGATTTCTAATATTAAAGTATTCATAAATTTTTAAAAACATAATAATAATAAATCAATACAGATAGTAAAATATTATGTACCCAAATGATGTGATTAGCATAGTGTCTATTCAATATTGTTAACTACACGAAGTATGCGAGAACGCATGGTCACACATGCTAAGTATAATATTGTACTCTTAACTACACGAAGTAGATGTATTGCATGACCACATGCATGAACTATATGACGTCATGTGGTTAACACTATAAACATACAATTCTGGTACACCAGTTAACTGGCGTTGACCAATATTGACCAAAAAATATTCTAATTTTTTATGTATACTATTAAAAACCAAAAACATAAATTGCTATAGCAAATAGTTTATATAATTTTTGCAAATTAAGACATATTCTATACTATATAAATAAATATTTTGTTTGCATCTTTTTCCTATATTCCCTTATTTGAATAGACACTACAATATTCCTCAAAGTTCATAATCATATATATGAAATATTGTAGTGTCTATTCAATATTTCCTCATTTGTTTCTTCTTTTTTACAAATAAGTTCTTTTTTTTCTTAATCTAATCATAAACAAATGAGTCTGAAACAACCCGACCAGTTTTTTTAATAATAATAATAATATAGTTAAATACTCCATAATATTTAATTACAATCCAACCAATAAACCAACACTAACCCAATATACACAGCGAAAGGCATATCAAACCAACTCCAATATATTAAAATACAATAACAATCATTATAAACCATCAATGAAGCATACTTCTAAAAAGGTTCTAACAACAAAATAACATAAACAAAACACAACAACCTGAGACTCTAGATCATCCACCTTTTCATCGCCGTGATTCAACGTCACACATTACCTGCACCACAAACACAGTGGATATGTGAGTATTACAAGAAATACCAAGTGAGGCGATCATCCCATCTACGAGCTATATACACAAGCAAATTAAGAGTACATCCACAAATAAAACATAAAAAACCAGCTATTGAAAATAACACCCAATAACACATTCACTACACCTAAACATCAACACATCAAACAAGTCATACAACCCAATAGCTCAGATAAGCTCATGGTCACGCACTCACCTAATCAAGATGTTTTCAAAAAACAATTACAATCATGAGAGACTCTCAATGCATCTGCAACAGCCCAGGTACGCCTTACAACAGGCCACACAACCAAAATGACTTTAAAGCAAAACTCACTGAAATAACAAAAAATTACAGTCTCAAAGACGAAACCCTAAAACTAAAACCAACAGTTAACTATCAAATCCCTCCAGTGAAAATCTTACCCTAGACGTCACAAAGCTTCCCACAAAATCTTGTACCGATTAGGTAATATATGAGATCACGATCTCATTTACAGTCTCCGTTGGTTTCAGTTCATGTCTGAGACGAAGCACCTAACAAAACTGCAAATAATTCCTCGATTATTAATTCAAATACAAATCCGTAAAAATAAGCATATATATGAAAGGTTTATGTATAACTCCACAAAATTTCATTACATTTTCATACTATTTTCTATGTCAAATCTCTTTTCTCCTAAGCCCTAACGATTATGCTTCCTACTTAAATCTCCTTCACACCACAACAGGTTTCTCTCCTTCTCTCTCTATCCTTCTTTCTCTTAACACCAGGAATGAAGAATAGCCACAAAACAAGATAGAAGAGGTCAATCTAGGACTTTCCAAAACTGGCCCTAAACCGGGTAAACTTAAAACCAAACCGGTAAATTTCATGATTTCACATAAATTGATCGGTTCTTCCACTTTGCTTCGGGAAACAGACATTATAGAGTCACACACTAATCATAGCAATATATCAAAGAAGTTTTGATAGCAATTATATCATATCAATTTTATTAAAGCTACTGAGTCAGTCAACTCAACCACCATCCAAACAATAGTTCTATTGCTGAAAACAATAAGGAGACAAGGAATAATAACACATATTTTTAAGAGTAATAAGAAATCATTTAAACACAAGGGAGATTTTCAAGATATGCTTTGAATATACTTGCATTGGAGAATAAATATGTGGATATATGTACAGTATAACGTTGCACACATGACATATTTGAGGTATATCTAGATGTTGATATGCCAAAGTGATAACTGGGATTTCTGAGCATACTTATGTTGCGATGATAGAAGTTGGTTTCAATGCCAAGGACTATCTATCCAGATTTTTCTTGACCGATATATATGGGAAGAATAATATGGAACAATAGTCGAGCATAATCTAATAAGGAATTAAACTAGAGATCTGTTGATTTCTCATAATACCGGAAAACTAGGGTTTGAAAGACTTTCTCTCACGGCATACGCAAAAACTCTTAGATTTGTGATTACTCTTTATAATATTTATCTTAACCGCTTCAAGGTTTTATAATCGATTTTACTCTAATAGTAGTAAAATCAACGTTAATTACCGATTTTAAAATGCAAGGAATTATTCAATTTTTTTTCAAGAACACAACTACTTTGTATATCATAAGTTAAATATGATTTTTAAAAATACTTAATGAAATTAAGATATTCATGACATAACAATGAGTTACAAAACATTATTTAACATCAACAGTTGCTTTAATAATATTTTATACATTAACAAACAGGATAAGGAATACCACAAAATTTTAGAATTTGGCGAGCTTTTGGTGAAGTGACGTATTTATTAAAAACCGGGTTCTTAATGAAATCACAAAAACATGGTTGTTGTGCTTTCATTTCTCCACAGCACTTTACTGTTGGTTTATCTCCAAAAAGTATCGATGGTACACATTTTGTGATCTCAATTTGGTTGCAAGGTGGTTTCACCGAGTTTTCGAACCTTTGTGATTTGATCGGCACCATAAATGACAGGAAGATTACAACAAATGTGATGCAAACTAATGTTGTAAACTTCATGTTTTGACTTTCTTTTTGATTCCAATGTTTTTTTTGTATTAAAAATTTTATTTAAGAGTTTAGTGATTATAAATTTATTATATATAGCCTAGGATCTGAAATTGTAACTAAAAAAGTGTTATATTGTGCAATGAATGTGTGGATTCTTTCTAATTATATTTTTCTAGTCAACAAAACTAATTCAAAGATAACAAACATGAAAGCAAAACATACAATGTAAGTCAATTTTGATTTCTACTAGAATATGTTTTCGCTAAAATTCTATATTAGTATATGCGAATTAATATGAAAGAAGATATAATGTACGTGACAATATCTCTACATTTCATATTTTAAATTTTAAAATTAAATTTTTATCATCTAAATATATATATGTATATATGGTAAAAAAATCATGGCGAAAAGTAAAGATAACAAAATTGTAAGAATTCGGTGAGGGTGTCGAGCGACACTAGTGGTGGTGTCGATTGACACCTTATGTGGACGGGTTAGCTGGTTCGATTTTATTTCTCTGGTTCGTGTGTTCGGTTTAGGAGAGCCCTAGTGCCGAGCTTAGAAGGGAAAAGTCGACTTCTTTCACCTCTTTAGCTGCTTTTTAACACTTCTAGAGAGAAAAGGGAAAAGGGAGAGTTTTAGCGTTCTTGAGTTTTTGGAGATTCTTGTCACTGTTAGTGTGGTTTTCTTCCTAGAGAGTAAGCTTTCAAGGCTAGGTACGTGTAGGGAGGTTGATGTGGAGCTAGTTTTTGTTGTTGGGGCTTAGATCTCGTTGATTGGCTAAGGTGAGTGCTTGATCATGCTTTGTCTAAGCTAAGATCTCTATTTTATGTGATTTTGTGCTTGTTTGATTGTTTCCTTTGAGTTCTCTATGGGTTTTCGTGGTTCCTATGGTTGCGTTTTGATTTTGAGGATGCATGTATCAGATGGGAGAAGGTTTGAGGTGAGATTCAGAGTTTCTGATCGAAAGAAATCAATGCTCGGCATCGTTGTTGGTCGACACCAGCTGGTTCATACTCGGATATGTAGTACTTGGCCTCATTTATCCCATAGTGATCCATATCCTCCCCATCTTGATCATCATTGTCCCCAGTGAGGTAATCCTCATAGTCATCATCAAGGAAAATGGCTTGGGCAGAGGCATAGTCCTTAGGGTTCTGAACAGCTTTACCTGGTAGCTGGTTGATCTTTGGAGCTGGTTGGTTGTTGTGGTGGGCTTCTAGGTACATCAGCTTAGTGTTGAGCGAATTGTACTTGGCGTTCAAATCATTGTATCCTGAATCGATCTTGTTGCTCATCTCCGCAAAACGTTTTGCGGTGTCTATAGCAGCTGATGCCTGATTCTGAATCATTTTGTGAATTAGGCCACGTAGGTCAGCTTCTTGTGAATTGTTCTGTGGGCCTTGGTTTTGTTGAAATCCAGGTGGTGTAATGGGTTGGTGGTAGTTTCCAGAATACTGCTGCTTAGGTGCATAGCCTTGATTGTACTGGACAAAAGGCTTCTGTTGGACCTGGTTCCCTTGAACTGCATATGGGTAAGTTTTGTCCTGAGGATTGGCAACATTCGGGTTTCGGTATGATAGATTCGGATTTGGCTTGTAATTGTTGTACCCTTTGTTGTAACCTCCTTGGTTGTTGATGTAGTTGACATCCTCTATCTGTATAGTCTCCCCATCTTGTTGTAAGAACTGCTCTTCCTCTGATATTGCATGAACATGCTGCTGCTGGTTAAGGAGCTTATCGAGCTTGTCATTGAGGGCTTTCATGTCCCTCTTGTACTTGGCATCTTCCTCTCTTGTAGATCGCACTGTGCGATCGTATTCTTCATTGTAATTGCCATCAGATTGAGCCAAGTTCTCCACTAGGTCCCATACTTCATCAACATCCTTGTTGAGGAAGTTACTATTGATCAAGGTTGTGTCCGAGGTGACCGTACCATCCATACCGTACGAACATCGGACCAAACTCAACATCACACGGACCAAATGTTGGGACAAGAGGAGTGTGTGTGTGTGCTCGGCCCATCCAAGAGTTCTAGAATGATCTATTCTAGCCGTTGGTCTGAGAAGAGGAAGAAGTCACATGTCTCTTGAAGCAATCGGATATGTCGCTATCACCTCGGTCGCATACACCTCTCTCTTAATGTCACTATCGGTTGTTTCTAATTTAGTCTTAGTGAGGTTGCCCTACCTCTATAGCCTATTTAAGGGTTGTAAGACCACATTAGCTGTATTCTGTTCTAGTTGACTCAATTCTACTTCTCCTTCTCTTTGTTACACGATTTCTCTCTCTCTTTATTCTACCAAACTCTATCAAACTCATAAGTCTTCCGCTTATTCTAACATGGTATCAGAGCTAGGTTGTTGTTCTTGACAATCTAACTCTTCGATTCTCTTATTCTTCAACCCTTCCCACTCGATTTCTCATTCTTGTTTCTTTTATTCTCCGGGTAAACGTTTTATCCAACGGTCCATAGCATTCAAACCATGGAAAATGCCAAGCCCATCGTTACATCGATTGTTCTTAAGGGAACAAACTACTTGCTGTGGACAAGAACCACAAGAACCGCCCTTGGAGGTCGTGGCCTTTGGAGTCATGTTGAAACGGACTATGTTCCAAAGAAAAACCTCAAAGGAGAAGATGAGTGCGCTTCCGAGGTGGAAGTAGAGGAAGAGAGCGAGAGGAAGGCCAAGTGGTTTCAAGAAGACCAAGTTGTCCTGTCTGTTCACCAAAACTCTCTCGACACACCAATCCTTGAAGCCTACTCCTATTGTGAGACGGCCAAGGAACTTTGGGAAACGCTTAAAAACGTTTATGGTAATGTCTCTAACTTGACTCGAGTTTTTGAAGTCAAGAAGGCTATTAATGAGCTCAATCAAGATGATTTGGTAAGTTTCGAGCACTATGGTCCGAACTCGACATGTTGCGGCCAAGTACACTCGATCCGGCGGTGCTGAGTGAAAGGAAGGAGCAAGACAAGGTTTTTGGCCTTCTTCTCACCTTGAACCCATCCTTCAATGACCTCTTGAAGCACATCCTTAGGGCTGAAAAACTACCCTCCTTTGAAGACATTTGCTCTCAAATCCAAAAGGAACAAGGATCACTCGACTTGTTTAGCGGTAAGGGGGAGCTTGTTACGGCTAACAAAGGAGTGTACAAGCAAGAGTATAGGAAGGTGTGGATATGTGACCATTGCAAGAAGCGAGGTCATATGAAAGACAAGTGCTGGATACTCCATCCCCATCTCAAACCGGCCAAGTTCAAGGCTAACCTCTCGAAGGAAGCGACTAGTGACAAGGGAGCCGGTTCATCGAAGCAAGGAGATGAGGCGGCCATGACCACAGCCTATGGAGAGGTGGTGAGGAAATCAGACCTTGAAGCGCTCATTCGCTCCATTGCCTCACTCAAGGAGTCTGGTATCTCTTTCTTTACCTCTAAGCCTAGTAAATCACTTGTCATTGACTCGGGTGCTTCTCACCACATGATTAGTAACCCTAGTCTAATTAACAATATAACACCGGCTTTAGGGAATGTTATTATTGCCAATGGAGAACAAATACCTGTGAAAGGGATAGGGGACTTGAAACTATTTGATAAGACCTCAAAAGATTTCTTTATGCCTACCTTCACCTCTAATCTTCTATCGATTAAAAGGGCCACTAATGATTTAAATTGTTATGCAATCTTTGGTCCTAATAGTGTTCATTTTCAGGATATTGAGACTGGGAAAGTTCTTGGAGAAGGACAAGGGAGTGGAGATCTCTATGTCCTAGAGAAAACCTCACCGATCTTATCTACCTCTATTAAGTCTTGTTTTGTTGTTAATTCGGATAGTATGTGGCATGCTAGACTAGGCCACCCTCATTCTCGTGCTCTTGCTTTAATGTTACCAAATGTTTCTTTTGATAACTCAAGTTGTGAGTCTTGTATTCTTGGTAAACATTGCAAGTCTATTTTCCCTAAGTCTACTACTATTTATGAGCATTGTTTTGATCTAGTGCATTCTGATGTGTGGACTTCACCCTGTCTTTCTAGAGATAATATCAAATACTTTGTGACTTTTATTGATGAAAAATCTAAGTACATATGGATTACTTTGTTACCATCAAAGGATAGAGTGTTTGATGCCTTCATTAATTTTCAAAATTATGTCACTAACCATTTCAATGCTAAAATTAAGGTCCTTAGATCAGACAATGGTGGGGAATATACAAGTCACAAGTTCAAAGAACATTTGGCTAAGCACGGCATCCTACAACAAACAAGCTGTCCATATACGCTCCAACAAAACGGTGTGGCCGAGAGGAAGAATCGACACCTCATGGAGGTTGCACGATCAATGATGTTCCACTCACACGTTACAAGGCGATATTGGGGTGATGCCGTGATGACGGCGTGCTACTTGATTAACCGGACACCGACCAAAGTCCTTAACGACTTATCACCGTTCGAGGTATTGAATAAATTTAAACCATCTCTCGATCACTTACGTGTCTTTGGTTGTGTCTGTTTTGTATTAGTGCCCGGAGAGCAGTGGAGTAAGCTCGATCCTTAAAGCACAAAGTGTATGTTCATTGGCTATTCCATGAATCAAAAGGGATACAAGTGCTATGATCCAACAACAAGTCGTTTATATGTCTCTCGAGATGTTCGGTTCATGGAAAATGTTGTCTACCTTGATAACAAGGACTGGAACAGTCTCAAGGACCTCTCCTCTTCACCAAATGACCGGGCCTCCAGCCTAAAATTCCTTCTTGATCATCTTGGTAACTGCCTCCGCCGATAGCCTCTACACGGCCCGAGTCACGCCCGGCTCATACCGAGGGTGAGCCAGAGCCTGTTGATGTCCCTGAGGATGTCTTGCCTCCAGATCATGTTCTGCATGAGCCAAACTCGATGACGACCGGAGCCCATGGTGTTCCCATAACACCGACAGAGGAACACTTGGAAGAAGCCTCCACGGCCAGCGACGCTGTTGACTCACATCAAGGAGAGCCGCCTACTCAACCTGTTTTACGCATAAGTGAACGTGTTAGGTCTCACCCGTCCACATGGAAGGATAAACGAGTATATTACAACAGTCAAGCCATCGCGCATCCTATCCAGACCGTTTGTTCACTTGAGCTGCTTCCGGTTGAGCAGCAAGCTTTCTTTGGCCAAGTTGATGCTCATTGGGTTCCTCAAACTTATGATGAGGCTAAGGAGCACAAGGAGTGGTTAGATGCTGTCGTAGAAGAATCTGGTGCTATGATCCGGAACCACATGTGGGACGAAGCTGACCTTCCAAATGGGCAAAAAGGCTGTGAGCTCTAAATGGGTGTTCACCATCAAGTTCTTAAGCACATGCGCCATTGAAAGACATAAAGATCGACTGGTCGCCCGTGGTTTCACCCAAACGTATGGCGACGACTAAACGGAGACCTTCGCCCTGGTGGCCAAACTCCATATGGTGCGGGACTTATGGCAAATGGATGTCAAAAATGCTTTTCTTCAAGGCGAATTGGACGAGAAGGTTTATATGACGCCCCCTCCGGGCCTTGAAGACTTGGTCGCTCCCGGGAAGGTCTTGCAGCTTCGTAAGGCCATCTATGGCCTCAAACAGTCTCCACGAGCCTGGTATCACAAGCTGAGCTCCACCCTCAAGACTCAAGGTTTTCGACGATCGGAGGCTGATCACAGCCTTTTCACGCTTAAAACCTCCCTTGTCCGTGTGGTGGTGCTTATCTATGTCGATGACATTATCGTCACTGGAGATGATAAGGCTGGTATTGAAGACACCAAACAGTCTCTCAAATCTGCCTTTGATATCAAGGACTTAGGGGAGCTCAAATACTTTCTCGGGATTGAAATATGTCGCTCTTCGGAGGGGCTCTTCCTTTCCCAATGAAAGTATACTCTTGACTTGTTGGCTGAAACGGGAAAGCTTGGCGTGTCTCCAGCTTCTACACCACTTGATGAAGACTACCAGCTCAAGCGAAAGGGGGAGAGCATTCGGGCAACAGAAGGCAAGCCGCGAGAACCCATGGACGAGCCGTTCCCGGATGTCACGCGTTATCGCCGGCATGTAGGTAAGTTAATATATCTTACCATCACGCGACCTGACATATGTTATGCTGTGAACCAGGTTAGTCAACACTTGAAGGCTCCAAGCAAGTATCAATGGAGCATGGTCGAGAGGATTCTCAGCTATCTCAAGGGCAGTCCAGGTCAAGGCATTTGGATGGGCAAGAACGATAATAGTGAGATAGTAGGCTATTGTGATGCGGACTACAATGGAGATACCTTGGATAGAAGGCCAACCACTGGATATTGTACTTTAATTGGTGGAAACCTAGTCACATGGAAGTCAAAGAAGCAAAAGGTGGTATCTTGTTCAAGCGCCGAAGCCGAGTATCGAGCGATGAGGAAGCTAACCAACGAATTGACTTGGTTAAAGGGGCTGCTCAAGGATCTTGGTATTGAATCAAAACAGCCGATTAATATGCATTGCGACAATGAGGCTGCAATTCACATAGCCACCAACTCTGTTTTCCATGAAAGAACCAAACACATTGAAAGTGACTGCCACAAGGTTCGGGAGAAGATCGAAGAAGGAGTGGTATTGCCGTGTCATACTCGGAGTCAAGATCAGTTGGCTGACATATTCACCAAGTCTGCAAGTCCTAAGGTTTGTGAATATATTCATAACAAACTTGGGCTTGTAGACATCACAAGACCTTGATCGACATCTCTAATCCGTGGACAGCACACTCTTTTTCCCTTGGCTTAGTTTTGTCCCATGTGGTTTTCTAAGTCAAGGTTTTTAACGAGGTGCTGCTTCACGGGTTCCAAGCTTAGCTATTGCATTCGGCTAAGCTTGAGGGGGAGTATTGATCAAGGTTGTGTCCGAGGTGACCGTACCATCCGTACCGTACGGACATCAGACCAAACTCAACATCACACGGGCCGAATGTTGGGACAAGAGGAGTGTGTGTGTGTGTGCTCGGCCCATCCAAGAGTTCTAGAATGATCTATTCTAGCCATTAGTATGAGAAGAGGAAGAAGTCACATGTCTCTTGAAGCAATCGGATATGTCTCTATCACCTCGGTCGCATACACCTCTCTCTTAATGTCACTATCGGTTGTTTCTAATTTAGTCTTAGTGAGGTTGCCCTACCTCTATAGCCTATTTATGGGTTGTAAGACCACATTAGCTGTATTCTATTCTAGTTGACTCAATTCTACTTCTCATTCTCTTTGTTACACGATTTCTCTCTCACTTTATTCTACCAAACTCTATCAAACTCATAAGTCTTCCGCTTATTCTAACAGTTACCATTACTTGCGGTGTTCAGCAACATCCGTATGTCGGGGACCACTCCTCTGTAAAGGGTACTCAGCAATGAAGCATTGCTGAAGCCATGATGAGGACATCGGGTAGTGTATCCCTTGAAACGTTCCCAAGCTTCACTGAAAGTTTCATTGTTCTTGTGAACAAAGCTGGAAATGTCATTTTGTAGCCTTGCGGATTTGGAGTTGGAGAAGAATTTGGCCAGGAATGCCTTCTTGCACGCTTCCCAAGTGGTGATGGACTCCTTGGGGAGTTATTTCTCCCAAATGTTTGCTTTGTCTCCCAAAGAGAATGGGAAAAGCCTAAGTTTGAATCCATCCTCACTAACTCCATTTATCTTGGTGAGGCTACAGAGCCTATCAAATTCATCCAGATGATCCAATGGGTCCTCCATTGGCAATCCATGAAACTTGTTGCTCTGTATCATCTGGATGAGACTACTCTTGATCTCAAAATTGTTGTTCTGGACAGCAGGTGGCACAATGCTGAGTGTGAGTAGATGGAGCATCTCCTGCTTCTATGTTGGTCCTTGCTTGAGGAGCTGGTGGACCGTTTTGATTGTCCATTGTCTCCTCAATTATTGCTGGTTGCGGTTGAACTTGTTGTTGTCTGAGTAGCCTTGGTCTGTCGATGTTGTCGATGAAAGGAATCAAGTTTTGGCTACCTCTGGATCATGTTTGCATGCACAGGTAGGTGACCGAGTGTGTACACGAGGGTCAACCCGATCCAGATGATCGAGTGACGGGTCGGGTGGGTGCTCGGGTTGTACCTGAGATTCAAAACAAGCAAAAGCGAAAGCAAACAAGTCAAATTCTGAACCAATATAAACAAAAGAACTTGATCTAGCAAGTGTTGAAATCCTAAGCGCAGCAAAATAGAATCAACCAAATGGCAACGACGCCAAATTGATAAACAGGTTTTCACCAAGGATATCAATTCTGTATGTAGTTGTAGTACAAAGGGTTATCAATCCAAATGGTTGTTTATGCTAGCAGGAATGATGTGATCTAAACAGTGCAAGTCAAGCCAAGCAAATAGGGTTTTAAACTAACAATCCTAAAATAATAAAAGAGAAGAATAAAAATAAAGAACCACACGACCTAAGCACTCGATGCAAGCATTCGAGTACAGGATCAGGTGGGGTGATCGAGTAAGCAAATGTGGTATGAACAACTCGAGGGGTTACTCGAAGCAGGTGATCGTGTACCTGTTCGGGTAAGTTATCGAGTGATTAATGAAAATGTAAGCAATTAAAATACGAAAACTTCTAAGGATGGGGTAATTGAATCCTAAGTATTCTTGACCAGTACAAATGTCTTACATGGCTCAAGCAAATATTTCCTAGACAATGAATCTCCAAAATCTTGTTAAAACACTCTCGTGATAGAAACAATCAAATGAGTTTAAACATTGATATTGATAAGCCCTACTCTAAAAAGAGACCATCATTGTCTCTAAACCTTTTACCGCCAAACCAAATGAGTTTAAGCATTGCATAGAATTGATTCATGTTCTTGATTAATGAATGTTAAAGGAAATGGTTGATTTGAATGCATGTGGATGTCTAAGGCTCAAATCAGTGAAGGTTGTGATATGCTTGTCTAAAGTCTTTAAGTATAGCTCATTCAACTTGCATCATAGTACTAGTAACTTGGACATTGATTCTAGATAGTCTATTTGCAAGCTTTAGAAGCTGAGATCCCACTTTCAAACCTCACCTACCTTCTTTTGTCTTTGATTATTTGCTTGAGGGCAAGCAAAGACTAAGTTTGGGGGTGTTGATGTTCATATATTTTACCTTGTTTTCCCTTAGTTTATTCACAACTTTTGCATCTTTTGCTATCCATTTAGGCCATTATTGTGTAGCTTTAGGACTAATCATGCATTAGAGTATAGTTGCATTGCATTTGCATCTTTTCATGCATAAACAGGTGATTTTGGAGCTTAAGGAGCATGGAAGCAATGCTGAGGAGAAGTGAAGCTGTCCTGAGGAGAAAACAAGAGAGTTAAGGCTGTAGAATCAAGGTCCGGAGTCCAACTCGACCGCACCACTCGACCACCACTCGACCGTGTGCTGAGGAGGACTCGACCGAGTGGAGAATGCACGAGAGAAGCCAGCTCGACCAGCCACTCGACCGAGCACTGGTCGAGTTGACCGAGCCGTTGACCACTTTGACTTTTTGTATTTTTAGGGCTTCCACCTCACCTCCTATATAAGGCCCTTGTACTTGCAGCCACCAAAGGGTCCAGCTTTTTAGAGAGTCTAAAACCTAGTTTTTACCTTTTTTAGATATTATTCCTTTTGCACTTTTATTTTATTTTTTTTAGATCTTGTACTTGTTTGAGAGAGAAAGACTAGATTCTTATATTTTGTTTGTTTCATAACTTTCAAAGTATTAAGATTTCGAGTTTTATTCCTTCATCAATATTGTAGATCTCTGTTTCATCTTTCTAATGATGCAAGTTTCATTATTTTCTGGGTTTTTGACATATTTCACCATGTGTTCTTGTGAGTAGTTTGTTTAGGACCTTGAGGATGGGTTAGGCTGGGTTGATCTTGTGGTTTGTTTGATTTGGTCAAGCTTGATTGTTGTAGATCTCTTCTAGGCTAGATGATCTTAATGCTGATCCTATATCTGAGAAGGTAGGGTTTGATTTCAAGCATCTTAGCATCACACCAATGTCTAAGGAGCATAGATAAGGCTAGATCTAGAGCTTACCATTAGGCTTGCTAAGAGATTAGAAGTCTTGTTTGGTTTGAGATGTATTGCTTAATGCCTGCTTGTGTAGATTCTTTTCTTTGTGAGAACAAGTCTAGAATTGCATAGGTTTGATTGTTTCTTGCCATGAGAGTGGATTAAACATGTATTAGAATAGTATGTCTAGAGATCAGCTCAATGTTTGCTTGAGATTTGTTGACCAAGTTAGATAACCACAATGATTAGCTCAGCCCATGAATCCCTCCTCAAGGCCTTCTTTGTTTATTGAAATCCTAGTCTAAATATCATTGCTTGCTTGTTGTTTGATTAGTTTTAGCATTGCTCTGTTTTTCTTGTGTTGCTCTGTTTTCACGTTTAAGTCTAGCTCGACCACGTACTCGACCTACACTCGGTCGAGTGCTGCTCGAGTTCATCCCCAGAACTTGTGTTTTTGATTTGTGATTGTCTTGTTTCATTCCTGTTTCATTTCCATTGCATTCACATAGTTTCCTCTTCATTACTTGTCTTGCATTAGTTCATTAGCATAGTGTCTATCTCTGTTCTAGTTTCTTTATAGCTTTAATTTGTCTGTTCTGTTTGCATTTAGTATCTTGTTCTAGTTGTTTTTACTTTCTCCATTTCATATCTCATTTTAGGATTGTTAGTGACAAACAATCTTACAATTGGCTTGACTTAGACTCATATGCACATCTTAATTGTTCACAATCACTCAGATAGGATTGACACCTCTTATACTGCAACTGCATAAGGGGAATTGAAACACCCTGACTTCTATTCATTCCATACATCATCATTCCATACATCATTCATTCATACACAAAGAAAGTCAGTTTCAATTTGGCGTCGTTGCCCATTTGAGTGTGTTTTGTGACATTTAGGATCATTATTAGTCTAAGATTAAGTTCGTTTTCAACACTTGTGAAGTTACTGAACTGGAATCTTCCTTTGCTTGGCTGTTTTGTGTTTCAGGTACCCACTCGACCACCTACTCGACCACCACTCGACCGAGCTATGATCGAGCACTTGATCGAGCCAGAATCCGGATCAAATTAGCCATTACTTCCCAGTCGACTCGACCACCCACTCGAGCCTGCGCTCGACCGTGTACCTGTTCGAGTCCGTAGTAGAGTTTGTTGATGCACACAAGGTCAAAAGGCAAAGATAGTCTTCAACAGCCTATTGACAACATCCACAAGCTACAGAAGGGTTTGAGACATAAGCAAGGAAGAGTAGTTCAACAACAACAAGGTCAAGACATCATGGAGCAACAAGCTATCCATGAGCAAAGACCAAGGCACATTGGTGCAGGAGATGCACCCAATACTCACAACCAAAGGGCTGGAATTGTGCCACCTTCAGTAGCAAACAATAACTTTGAGATCAAGAGTGGATTGATCTCAATGATACAAGCAAACAAGTTTCATGGGTTGCCAATGGAGGATCCACTAGATCACCTTGATGAGTTTGACAGAATATGTGGACTCACTAAGATCAATGGAGTGAGTGAAGATGGATTCAAATTAAGGCTCTTCCCATTTTCTCTTGGAGACAAAGCTCACCTTTGGGAGAAGACTCTACCTACTGGAGCTATCACCACATGGGATGCATGCAAGAAAGCTTTTCTGGCCAAGTTCTTCTCCAATGCAAGGACTGCTAGGTTGAGGAATGAGATTTCTGGGTTTGCTCAAAGGAATAATGAGAGATTTTGTGAAGCTTGGGAGAGGTTTAAAGGATTTCAAACCCAATGTCCTCACCATGACTTCAGCAATGAGTCACTTCTAAGCACCTTGTATAGAGGAGTGCTTCCCAAGATAAGAATGCTTCTTGACACAACCTCTAATGGCAACTTCCTCAACAAGAATGTGGAAGAAGGATGGGAATTGGTTGAGAATCTTGCTCAATCTGATGGCAATTATAATGAGGACAATGATAGGACCATAAGGAGCTCCTCAACTGATCAAGAGGACAAGTATAAGAAGGATTTGAAGATGGTCAATGAGAAGCTTGACAAGATCCTCCTCAGCCAATCCAAGTCCATTCACTTCATTGGTGAAGAGGAAGCTCCAGTTCAAGAGGGGGAGCCTGAATTTGCTGAGTTGTGCTACATGCAGAACCAGGGAGGATTCAAAGGCTACAACCAAGGAGGTTTCAAGAACAACAATCTCTCTTATAGGAGCACCAATGTGGCCAACCCTCAAGACCAGGTCTATCCACCTCCTCAACCTCAACAGCAACAAAACTACATCCCCAAGCAACAACACCAAGTGTTCCAGCCCCAATTGTGTCCCCCACCAGGGTTTCAGACTAACCAAGGCCAGGAACAAGACTTAAGAGCAATGATGCAACAGTTGTTGATTGGAAAAACACAAGGCAAGATTGAGGAAGCCAAGCAGTTTGCTGAGTTGAATCAAAGGCTCACATCACAGTACAATGATCTGAACTTGAAGTTTGAAGGTCTCAACTCCAGAATGAAGTATATGGAGAGTAACATTGCCTCTACTTCAGCTCCTAAACCCAACCAACTCCCTGGAAAAGCTGTTCAAAATCCAAGGGAGTTCACTGCAAAAGCCATTCATATCTCTGATGTGGAAGTCACTGAGGACAGTGAAGTCCAAGTTTGGGGGAATTCATTAGTTACTGAAGCCCCAAGTGACGTTTGTGCAAAGCAACTGGAGTCCGTTATTGCACTCGACCAAGTACTCGAACAGCCACTCGATCGAGTGCATGCTCGAGTGGTCGATCGAGTTGCAGACTCAGAAGCTGTCAAGCCTGCTAAGTACATTCCTCCTGATTACAAGCCACCTCTTCCATTTCCAGGACGTTTCAAAGCACAAAAGATTAAGGAGCTTAGGGAAATCATTGAGAGAAAGGAGATGATGGCTAAGCAACAAGAAGAAGAGAGGGTTTTAAAGGAAGAAGCTGTGGTTGAGGAAGTGTTGGCCATACAAGAGATCACCATTGCTTACCAAGAAGAAGAGAGAGGACCTGCCTTGGAACAGTATGATCCATATCCTCTCTACAAAGACTTTTTGCTTGATTTGTCAAAGAAGAAGGCTGAAGCACAAGATGAGAAGGATCTTGAGGACCTTGGAGGAGTTATCATTCCAATCAAGCTTAAGGATCCAGGTCCATTCTATCTGCCTTGCACACTTAGCTATCTTCACTACAACCAATGCCTTTGTGATTTGGGAGCTTCAACAAGTGTGATGCCATACTCCATAGCACAAAAGCTTGGGAGAACTGATTTCAAGTCCACCAACCTTCATATATGTTTAGCTGATGGGTCAAACAAAGAGATAGTTGGAAGGTTGGAGAATGTCCCAGTCAAGATAGGGAAGGCAAGGGTTCACACTGATTTTGTGGTGTTGGAGATGGACAAGGAACCTGAAGATCCAATCATTCTTGGAAGGCCATTCCTAGCCACTGTTGGAGCAGTTATTGATGTCAAAGAGGGTCTTGTGACCTTGAACATTGCTGAAGATATAGCCATGAAGTTTAACATCTATAACCCAACCAACCTTCCTACCATTGATGATCAACCTTTTACTATCAAGGACAAAGGAGGTCAAGAAGGTTCAAGTGGTGAAGCAACTCCAAAGGCTAAGCTCTCCTTTCAAGATGATTCTGTGGAAAAGCTTAAGAGGTCAGTTCAAGAGTTGACTAGTATGGTTGAGGATCTTCAAGTTAAGCTGAACAAGAGGTCCTTAAGGAAGGCAAGACCAAGGCTCAAAATCAAGAAGAAACATGGTTTGTGTGTTAAGGGTGAGGTGATCAAGGATCAACTTCACAGTGATCAAGAGGTTCCAGGGAGGATTTCATCACCTCCTTGGTATCTAAACCAAGTCTAAAAAGGACACCAAAGTCAAGCTTAGTGACTTTAAACAAGCTCACTAGGGAGGAAGTCCCTAAGGTATCCTTTGTAAATATGGTTTATTTTCCTTGTAGTTTTGATGTGTTTTTCTTTTTTGTTTGTGTTGGACAGGCCTTTAGGTGAGAATGTAGTTGGGTAAGGAGGGAATTAGACTTGGAGAAGGAAACTCGCAAGCCCACTCGACCTACCCACGAGAGGTACTCGACCGAGCTGGAAAGGAATTGAGGCCCATTTGATCTTCAAATCACTAGAACGATCGAGTGGAGGGAAGAACAAGAAGAAAAATTTTGAAATTTCAAAATTTGGTCAAGGTGCTCGACCGTGTACAGTCGAGTGTGGGGTCGAGTGGCAGCAAAAAGCAGGTTAAAGATTCCCATTTCAAATTTGAATGGTATGGACGCTCCACCCTTGTCTCTTTGTCCCCTTAGCTTCTTTATATAGACCTTGCACGAAACTATGCCTCTCACATTCTCTCATTTGCTCAAAACCATTGAATTAAAGTTTTAAAGTCTCTCTCATAGCTTATCTTTTGCTCAAGCTTAGTTCTTTCAAGTTTTTGGTTCACTAACCTATTAACTTTGAGCTTTGAGTCTATTCCCTTCAGTTCTATTTGAAAAAATGTCTTCAAGAATCACTAGGAAGTCTCAACAAACCGCTGCAACCTCCATGGAACGTCATGATGCTAGCCTTGAATCAAGAGGAGAAGCTGGAAGGGCCACTCGACGCCCCACTCGATCATGCACTCGACCGAGTAGTGGTTCAAGCAGCCGGTCGAGCCAGATGCCGCGTCCAAGGAGAGAGAGAGTTGAGGAAGATCCTGAGAGGACTGAGAGTGAGGAGGAAAGGGAGTCAACTCTCAATGAGTTCATAAGGAGACACAAGACCAAAGGGAAGAGGCCAGCAGTTGAGGTTGAACAAGAGGAGAGTGAGAATGAGAGTGAGGAAGAAAGTGAAAAAGAAGAGATAGAGGATGATGGAGAAGCTGAGTCTTGTGGGTTGTCAAAGAGGCAACTCTATGATGCTTTCATGAGAATGGAGTTCTTAGGGACTAGATATCCACACAAGGAAACCATGGAGAAGCTAGCCATTGGTGAAGATGTGGAGTACCTCTTTGAGAAGAGCAACCTAACCAAGTTTATGGGGCTTTGCATGGAGGGCTACAAAGAAGAGAGTTGTGAGTTTCTAGCCACAGTCAAGCTGCATACATATGCAAGGAAGGATGCTGAGTTTGGAGCTGGTCACATTGCTTTCACAATCAAGGGTAAAAGGTATGAACTTTCAATGAAGAAGATAGCCAATGTGTTTGGTTTTGAGGTTGGGAGCAATAGGAGTTTGATGATTCCAAAAGAAGAGCTCTATGCTGTGTGGGAAACCATTGGGGACAACAAATACTACTCATCCTCCAATTCCAAGTGTTCAAAGATAAGGAGCCCAGTCCTAAGGTACTTCCACAAAGCTCTTGCCAACACCTTCTTTGCTAGGAAGGAAACTGGGAATATTAATATGGGGGAACTAAAGATGATTGATTTGGCTCTCAATGGAGTCATCTTCCAAGCAAGAAATGGCACCATCATTCTTGGGAGCACTGTGGAGACTGACCTAGCAATGGTGCTCATTGATCACATGATTTACTTGAGAAGTTGGGTAGGCAAGTTGGAGAATAAAGGATCAAGAGGAGCACTAACCATTGGAGGCATCATTACTCCAATCCTTCAAGCTGCTAAGGTTCCACTTAGAGGAGAAAGGGTTTCACCAAGATGGATTGACTATAGCTACCTCACCTCTACTCTCATCCTAGCCAAGGAGATGCATCAAGGGAATCACATTTTCAACTTTGAACTTCCAACACTTGGGAAAAAGCAACTGATTTTGCCTAACCAAGAGCTCACCACCATTCAAGAAGGAGCCAACATTGACTTTTGGCTAGCTGAGGAGCATTTGTTTGATGGGATAGTTCAACTTAGAGTTGATGAAGCTGGAGATGTGCAAATGGCTGATGGGGAGGAGCAATTTTACTTTGAGGATTATGAGCTCAACCCAAGAGATAGTAGAGGGGTGAGGGAGGCTACCAAGACATTAACCCTTCTGCAAAAATGGAACAAATGGCATGGGAAGAGGTTTGATAAGCTGAAGAAGAAGGTGACCAACATGGCTAAGTCCATCAAGGGCTTAAAGAAGGAGATTGCTGAGTTGAAGAGTGGGAATTCTTCACCTACACCATCAAGCCCTTTGAGGAGGAGTAGCTCAACTAGAGCACTTTCTAGAGTTGCGAACCCTGTGGAACCAGCTAGGACTTCAATGTATGAGCCAAATCAGAGGAAGAGGAGCTCAAGTACCCGAGAACAACCCTTTTCAAGGTAATCGACCGGGTCACTCGAGCACCCACTCGACCGAGCACCCCCAATGCACTCGGCCGAGTTCCAGCCCAGATCACCCTATGGTTTCCCACTTCCAGCTGCTTATCCAGGATATCAAGGTTACCCTCCCATCCCACCCCAGTACTTCATGGATCCAGCACTCTACCAGCAGTTCTACCAGCAGCAAGGACCGCATTTTGACACTCGTGGTCCAGCTCGACCCCCCACTCGAGCACGTATTCGACCGAGTCCCGGTCGATCCCCATCGTCGAGCTGCCCTAATCTCCACCTCCAAGTCACCATCAAGACCCCAACTACTCCTATGACAGCATGCAGATGGATGTGGACAACTACTTCCACAATCCCTAAGGTACCACTATCACCTTCCCTTGTAGATATCATTGCATTTGACATTGTGTTTTGGTTTTTGTTTTTCATCTTGACTCCTCAATCAAATTTCTTTCACACAGGGACTGTGTGATTTAAGTTTGGGGGAGGGTTTGAGATAGCATTTGACATTGTGTTTTGTGATTCTTATTTCAAATTTTTAGCATAATCATGTTAATACTTGCATAGCATCTAAGGCATAGAAAAACCCTAAAAATTTGAAACCCTAAAAATTTGAAATTTTTTGCAAAAATCTTTAAAAAAAAAAGAGTGTTCATGTAGTTTGCACTGCACATTAAGATCTTGTTTAGCATGTTTCATGTAGGATTGTATAGTACTTGCATTAGGGATCTATGATGAGTATTCCCTTATTAGCTTGTTTATTCATTAGACTAGGATCAATGCCCAAGTTAATAGTACTTTGATGCTAGTTCTAATCTCAACCTCCCGGTCTATTGACAGCATTAAGAACACTAACCTAGAAGGAAATCTATCAAGAATATACAATCAAACTAAGGCATCCTAACCGATCAAGAACACAAAATCATCTATCCCATCCCTAGAAACTTTACTATACTACTCGGACATAGTAACAAAGAACAAAAAAACAAAATAGAGTGAATATTGCATTGTATTAAACGGTAAAGATAGAGTAGAAAGAGTACAAGATATAGATCTAAGAAAAACTATAAAAATTATGAAAGAAAATGTAAAAACAAAAGGAAAAATGTTTGAGTCACTCAGTTCTCTCACAGAAGCTCTTGCTCTCTGGTTTGAGGGTCTGCGGCGTGCTCGTTTGCGAGCTAGGAGAGGAGGGGGTTTATATATGGAAACCCTTTTGACCTAGCTTCCCAGACCTGCCCGATGATCTACTCGATGGGTTACACGAGGGTGAAGTCGGGTACTCCTCGGGTGGATCTTCGGGTTGTTCTTCATGCTCTTGGATCCTCCTCGATCGTGTTGGGGTTCGGACTTGTTCTTCCTGCTCGATGGCTCCTTCGGGTACATGCTCGGGTTTGTCCTTGTTTTTCCCCATTTTTGGCTCTTTAGCACATGTTTTCATCCAAAACATGCAAATGCAAAAATGCAACACCCTAAATGGTCTAAAAGTGAATTCCTACAGTTAATGACCTAAAAATGCTAAGTTAAGAGTATGAACAATGCAAAATATGGACAAAAAAGGATGCTAAAAACATGTAAATTAGAGAGTTCACTAGTCTTCTTGTTCCACTACTTGAGTCTAACATTGGAGCTAAGCAAGTTGCCATTGAAAAGAGAATCAAGTATCTTGAAGAGAATTTAGAGATCTCAATCTCGTGTGTTGCTGGACACACCAAAGAAGAATATCCGATTGATGGAGAAGAAGAAGGAAGAAAAAAAGAAATCCTTGACGAAAAAGGAAAATATTTATGTTTCCTTTTAGGAAAGGGAAATTTTGGCTTTATTAAAATAAAGGAGAACCCAACTCCTCCTCCACAACATCTTGACGTGAAGAGAGCTGCTCAAGCCAACCAAAAACCTAAAAGAGATTTTTTGAGAGATAAGCTACAAGTTTCGATGAAGACCAAAAGTTCTATACCCGATTTGCAAGGGATCTCTAGAGAAGAAGAAGTTTCGATCCTTACCAAGGATTGTTTTGCTGAAACAACACTGAAAACCTGCAACCTCAACTCACACGACACCTCTCAACAAGGAGAAGAAGAATCAATACCCCATGTCACTTGTAACATCATCACAACCTTCAAAGGAGTCCAACCTTTGCAAAAACTTGAAGAAGGGGAGATTTATGAAGAAGAAGATGAGCCATTCAAGGGAACACAGTTCCAAAATCAACCACGTTGTCTCACCCTCTTAAACAACCGTTGGTACCCAGGCATGATAAGCCTAAGAGATCTAGGCGATTTCAACCGAGCTGTAGGGAGACTACCACAAGGTACCACTTTCGCAGAAGCTTGTTCTATTTATCATGTTGACCGGTTCTTTCTTTAGAGTTGTGAGTCAAGGAAGGAAATGAAAGAGCTCTATGATCAAGCCTTACACTACCCATGGCCGTTCAACACACTACACAAAGTAGAGAGCCCTGGCCGATTCCTCATCACCTGTTCTATCAATGGAGTTGCATTCGAAGATGCATTATGTGATTCCGGTTCATGGATCAACATCATGTCAACCGATGCTGCAAGGAATATTGGCTTGAGACACTTACAACCCTCAGACATACGCATAGGACTCACCAACTCCTCATTCACAATACCCGAAGGAATGGCCCGAGACATTCATGTAAGAATTGGAATCTGCAATGTTCCAACCGACTTTCAAGTTATCAATGCTGAGAAAGGAAGGTTTACACCACTTATCCTTGGAGGAGCATTCCTAGCCACAGCCGGAGCCGTCATGGACTGGCCTAACCGAAGAAGGACTCTCACCAACATCAATGGAGACATTTTCTATGAAGCTAAGCCATTCAACCCACCTACTCGAAGGTGTAGAGAAGAAGATTATGCTAGAGAGCCACCTGATAACTTTGATGGAGGAAGATCCAAGAGAGCTTGTCTAAGGACAATCCACTCTCCTCACCCTGCTTGAGAAAGCAACTAACGTCGAGCCAACGACGTTGAACAAGAGCGCTTCTTGGGAGGCAACCCATGTCTAGTAAGTTTTTATTTTTTAGGATTTATTTTCTTTTACTATTGATATTTTTGCATTTTAGTTTCAGGTTTATAAAAAAACAAAAAAAAAATAGAAACTAGAAAAGCCAAAAAAGAAGAGAAGGAAGAAGAAGCACCATGGATTGGCAATGCACCACATGACTAGTGGCAAGCACCACCTACTGACCGGCCATGTTCACCGTGACCAAAGCAAGCCAAAGGCGACGGATCAATCACAATCCTCATGTGATCAATGCCGAGAGTCCCAACTAGCTGTACCAGCCGATGCCACGTCCCACAACCTGTGGACCGCATACCATTCCCGTGTACTGTGTACCGCACCACTGTACCATCGGCTGCTTATGTCCGCGACCGTTCATCATGTGCCGCTAGACAAATTCCAAACCACCACCATCCTTACCACCTACCATCACCATTCTTTTACTTAGGTATGCATTTGTTATTTTTATTTTCTCATTATTATTGATGGTTTTAGGTTTTTGTTTCAAGGAGGATGCATTTAGAGATATATCAAACACAATTCAAATGAACTTAGCCTAGTTCATATACGATGTCAAGCAACCAGAGGAAGTACAAAAAGTTAGTCACCACATTTTCATTCCACAGCCGAACTCTAAGACAATTTTTGGGCAACCATAAAACGTCTAAGAGTCGACACAACATCATTCCATCAAGGTGACATTGTTCTTAAACCCTACACTTTTCCGTATGATTATTAATCCTCATCTGTTTCTTTTTTCCCATCGAGGAAGGTGTGATTTAAGTATGGGGGGAAGGATGTTCCATCCTATACCAATGTTACTTTCTATTTTGTTGACTTGAAACCTTTTTCCACTTTTTAAATCACTAATTTTGACATTTTATCGAGTCACATTTTTTTTTAATTGAGTCAAAACTATTAGGGGATTATGATCTTATTCTAACGGTTTATTTGATTTGGATTAACACTCTTATGACTCTTGATTATTCTTGACAACAGAACCGAAGTTTGGAAATACTGTGAGCCGACTTAACAATCCCCCAAGTCCATATTCGATGGATATTCAGATGATCTAACGTTGTCTCTAACTTTTATAGGACCTAAACCAGACTTAATTATCAAGCCCTGCGAATTGGTATACATTGGACTAGATATCTACATTCAAGTCACACAAGACATTGCACTTCTTCAAGAGTATGTTCCCCTCTCTCTTCCCTTCAATACTATAAAAACAAAGAAAAAAAAAAAAGAATAAAAGATGAGATTATTTTGATCAGTTTAGAGGGGTAGGTAAATTACCTGTGACCTCATTATTCTACTCTTGAGTCAAATGATCACATAAAGCTTGGAAGCGAGGGGTAGGTAAATTACCGATAACCCCAGTATTCGCCTACACCTTTGATTTAAAAAAAAAAAAAAAGAAGTGAGAAAAGGGAGAGGAAAGGAATCATATGAAGAAAGTCTTGGCTTGAAAGAGAATCTGCAAGCCATTGATCGATTTTCCCTTGGTAAGATTTCACTTTTTATTATTGCTTAATTTATGTAAAGAGATGACAATAGAGATTCTGGAGACTCTTAAGAATTGTGGGATCAAGGAGCATTGATGACTCTCATGGTGGATTACAAATGGAAGTTCCTAATGTCAAGGCGAAGAAGAGTGCAAAGACAATATCCCCAAAGATAAGTGAATTCTTAGTATTTTCAAAACCTCTTTTCCATGATTTAGTTTGATTATTTGCTTGAGGACAAGCAAAGTCTAAGTCTGGGGGAGTTGATAACATCATTATTTTACCCATTTTAGCCATAGTTTTAGTATGCATTTAGAAGAGTTTAGTATGATTTCAAGGCTTTAATGTCTATTATCAAGTATTTTAGGATTCAACAAGGTTTTATAGCAAAAAGGACCAAAAGGCAAGGAAAATACGTTTTAGGAAGTTTCAGAGCTTGACAGTACGGGCAACGTTTGAAGAACCATCAAGCCAATGGGCTGAGAGAGTCATATTTCTCCTAGAATTGGAATCAAGTCGATCCATCCAATCAGCAGGAAGTTATGCCCGAATTACCGAGATGTACCTTAAACCGACCTAAGAATAACCATCAAGCCAATGGGCTTTTATTGAAGGCCTGACTAGCAACCACCAAGGCGGCCAAGTCCAAGTCTTCACCACCGTTTTAGAAGTTTCCTACACCGCCCCTTGCCATGCACTTAACAAGAGAAGACGTTTTTACCCTTACAAAACCCTAAACCTAGACAAAACCCTATATATACTCTTCTAAGCCCTACGGTTTAGAGTGTGCAATCATTGGAGCAGCCAAGAGACACGACCAGAGGAGCAGCCGACGTCCAGACCTCTCTTTCGTCCCTGTCTTTGAAGCTTTGAGATCCACCAACTCTTTCTATTCTATTCTGCTTTGTACTTTGTTTCTAAGGGAGAAGATTCTACAACTTCTTTTGACAATCATTGAAGTAATATCTAAATCCTTTCTCTTTATTTATTCTTTTATGTTTAAGAATTGTTCAAACCTTGCTTTGATGATTCCCTTAAACATGCTAGAGTAGTTTTATAGTTGGGTTTAGAAGGATAAATCAAAGGGGGGAGATGATCTTAGTTTAGGTTTAAATTCTGTTTATTCTATGCTTTAATTCTAAGTCTTTGCTTAATGCTTTAAGTTAGCCTCATGAACTAACTATGATCTAAAGTATGTGTGCTTTGCCAAAAGTTTGCATGTGTGCTTGACCTAGCTTAGATGTGTGGGGAGACATAGGAAGCACATACCCCTTACCTATAGAATTCTACGGATTAGAATCGAACCTGTTTTAAATGCTTTGATCTATGCGTCGTTGCCTGTGACAATTAAGTAACGGAATGTAGTGATCTTAGACGATTAGCTTGAGAACTTTAAGTTAACGGTTCGTTAGTGTTTCGTAGTCCAAGTTTTAGATAAACAAACTAACCCTAAACTTTCTTAGATAGATAGATCATTGAACCCCTTCGATTCCCCTTGATGCCCAACGCTTGTTTCATTATTTTTACTTGTTTTATTTACATCATTTGCTTGCTACAACCGTGGCAACCAAAACCCTATTTTTATTGAGTCCTAGCCTTACTTACCTCCGTTGGATTCCGTTGAACAACAACTCTCTCTCTGTGGCATTGATCCTTAAATACTGCTACCGATTAGCTGTGCACTTTCAGCAGTTGTGTGGTCTTTTAAGGTAAAAGATTTGAAGTGAAAAACCACACACATCAGTAAACGTCTAGCATTGGTTGATTCAAGCATCTCATCTACACCTCTCGGTGGTTAAAACACTTTAGATCTAATCTCACCCTCTCAGTTTGTTGACAGCATTAAGGACACCAATCTAGAAGGAAATCTATCGAACAAATACAATCAAACTAAGACATCCTAACCGATCAAGAACACAAAATCATCTATCCCATCCCTAGAAGTAATAATACAAGATAGAAATCTAAGGAAAATGATAAAAAGTTATGAAAATAAATCCTAACAAAAGGTGAAAAGAGTTTGAGCCGCTCAGTTCTCTCTCAGAAGCTCTCTCTCTCTCTAGTCTGAGGGTCTGCGGCGTGCTCGTTTGCGAGGTAGAAGAGGAGGGGTTTATATATGAAAACCCTTTGACCTAGCTTCCTATTCCTGCCCGAGGGTCTACTCGATGGGGTACACGAGGATGAGGTCGAGTTAGTCCTCGGGTAGATCTTCGGGTTGTTCTTCATGCTCTTGGATCCCCCTTGATCGTGTTGGGGTTCGGACTGCTCTTGCAGCTCGATGGCTCCTTCGGGTATATGCTCGGGTTTGTCCTTGTTTTTCCCCAATTTAGGCTCTTAAGCACCTGTTTTAATCCAAAATATGCAAATGCAAAAATGCAACACCCTAAATGGCCTAAAATATGGACAAAAAAAGATGCTAAAAACATGTAAATTAGAGAGTTATCACGCTGTCGTCCGTACAAACACCACTGTCAGTACCATGGCTGAACAACAACAACCGGGACCAGGAAACCCCTTCCTCCACCTGAAATTGGAGCCATATTAGCCGAGATACGCACGCAAATGGCCCAACTTGGAGAACGGCTTCAAAGGATCAAGACGGGTCAACGCCAACACACGGTTCGTGCACCACACGCTCTGAACCGGCAGCAACACCATGATCCCGATCCAGGAGGAACGTCCGGCGAGGACGACCAATGGTACAAAAGAAGGAGTCACCACTACGAAGACGACGAACGCGACGATCGACCTTATCAGCTGGTGGAAACAGGGCACAAGATCACTGCCCCAACGGTCGCTGGAAAGGTCGACCCGGAGGCATATCTAGACTGGGAAGGGAGGATGGAACACATCTTCACCTGTTACAATTACCTGAAGGTCTCCTTTGCCGCAGCTCAATTCACGGACCATGCTCTTACCTGGTGGGACCGGAGTGAAGCTGAACGGAGAAGAAATGGAGAACGAGCCTTACCACACTGGGAGGCCATGAAGAACAACATGAGGCACTGCTATGTGCCACCACTGTACCACCGAGACCTCCAGCGAAGGTTCTGAAAGCTCTCTCGAGGAGCCAAGAGCGTTGAGGAATACTACAAAGAGTTCGAACATCTCCGCAACCGATTGGAGATTCATGACACCGAAGAAGGCATGATGGCACAGTTTCTAGACGGCCTTCAAGATCGAATAGCAAGGAAAGTGGAGCGAATGACATACAATTCGTTCGATGAGCTCCTACATCTCGCGATGCAAGTCGAGCAACAAATTAAGAAGAAGATCAGCAACACCAACCGTGCTCGCGCTCAAGGAACACCAAGTTGGTCGCCTAACTCGTCGCCAACAGCCGGAGGCAGTCGCGACCAGGATAAGTCCAAGGCCATTACCGTTGACTCACGGTTTAAGTCAATGGAGCCGAACAGAGACGCACGTAACGAGCCGAGGCTGCAAAAGGGCGAAGGGAGAAGCAGAGATATCATGTGTTACAAGTGTCAAGGTCGAGGGCACTATGCCCGAGAATGCCCTAACCCGCGCACCATGACCATTACCGCGTCCGGGGAAATTGAGTCTGTGAATGGTGATGAACAAGACAAGCCAGACGACACCTTGGAGATCAAAGAAGCCGTGGCCGAGCCGGACGAGGGAGAACTACTCATGATCCGGTGAGTCCTCAACACTAGCCAAGCACTAGACCACACGCACCAGAGAGACAACATCTTTCATACGCCTTGCACTGTAAGTGGGAAGGTTTTGTGGCTTGATCATTGATGGTGGATATTGCACAAATGTTGCAAGTTCCTACATGGTCAAGAAACTATCTCTTAACACCACAAACCATCCGAAACCTTATAAGCTCAAATGGTTGAATGACAAAACTGTGATTCAAGTCAATGAACTAGTCACGGTTCCGTTTAGTGTGGGCCTTTACAAAGACCAAGTCATGTGTGTTGTGGTGCCAATGCAAGCTAGCCACCTCCTTTTGGGGCGTCCATGGCAGTTTGACAAAAGGACCTCTCACTGCGGTCACACCAACCAATATTCTTTTGTGCATGATAATAAGTGTATTTGTTTGAAACCTTTGAGTCCTGCGCAAGTCAGTGAAATGCAAACGAATTTGTCTAAGGATCCGGCCGCTAAAATGAAATGTTTGATCAATGCTAGCGTTTTTCGGAGATCACTTAGTGACTCCACTTGTCAAGTGTTATTGATGGTGTTTAAAGATGTTGTGAGTGCAGAACAAGAATAGAATGCCATTCCGGCCGTGATCGAGTCACTCCTAAGGCGGTATCAGGACGTCTTTCCGGAGGAACTACCGCACGGCCTCCACCACAGCGAGGCATCGAGCACCAGATCGATCTCTTACCAGGCGCACAACTACCTAACCGACCCGCGTACCGCGTGAACCCTGAAGAAGCCATGGAGTTAGAACGCCAAGTAGCCGATCTCATGACACAAGGCTACGTTCAAGAAAGCCTGAGTCCGTGTGCGGTGCCAGTCCTGTTAGTCCTAAAGAAGGATGGGACGTGGCGTATGTGCGTAGATTGCCGAGCAGTGAACAACATCACCATCAAGTACCGCCATCCTATCCCACGCCTGGACGACATGCTTGATGAACTTAGCGGTTCCACCATCTTTTCCAAGATAGACCTTAAAAGCGGCTATCATGAAGTGAGGATGAAAGAAGGAGATGAGTGGAAAACCGCGTTCAAAAACAAGCAAGGTTTGTACGAATGGTTGATAATGCCATTCGGTTTATCTAATGCTCCCTCCACCTTTATGAGATTGATGAATCATATTCTTAGAGGTTACATTAGTAAATTTGTGGTGGTGTATTCTGATGACATTCTTGTTTATAGTAAAAGTCTTGAAGAGCATTTAGAACATTTGTCTTTAGTCTTGAACACTCTTAGGGATAACAAGTTATATGCTAATTTAAAGAAGTGCGTGTTCGGAGCTACTGAACTTGTGTTTCTAGGCTTTGTACGACCTATGACAAGGAGTTGTACGCTCTCGTTCGTGCCATGGAGACTTGGCAACACTACCTCCTGGCCAAGGAGTGTGTCATTCATACTGACCATGAAACGCTGAAGCATTTGCGAGGGCAAACCAATTTTAAGAAGAGGCACGCCAAGTGGTTGGAGTTTATTGAGACTTTTCCCTATGTCATCAAATACAAGAAGGGAAAAGAGAATGTGGTAGCCGACGCCCTTTCCCGACGCCACACGCTGATCACTACCATGGATGCGCAAATCCTCGGGTTTGAAAGTATCAAGGACGCCTACGCCACCGATCCTGAGTATGCGGAGTGTTATCGAGAGCATGGAAAAGGCAACTACACCAAGTTCTTTGTTCATGATGGGTTTCTGTTCAAAGGCAGGCGGTTGTGCATTCCAGGTGGGTCGATGAAGGAGTTGCTGATGAGGGAGGTACATGGAGGTGGGCTTACGGGTCACTTTGGCGTAGCCAAGACAATGGCCGTTCTGAAAGATCATTTTTATTGGCCTAAGATGAAGCGTATGGTACAGAATTTCTGTGGTCGTTGCATTCCATGCAGGACGGCCAAGTCAACTACACGTCCTTATGGCCTCTACACGCCACTGCCGATCGCTTCAAGCCCATGGGTTGACCTATCAATGGATTTTGTCCTTGGTCTTCCCCCATGCGACAAGAAGGACGCCATTTTTGCCATGGTGGACCGATTCTCCAAGATGGCTCACTTTGTGCCTTGTAACAAGACCAATGACGCTACCAACATCGCCGATCTGTTCTTCCGTGAAGTAGTAAAGCTGCACGGTCTGCCCCGCACGATCGTGTTCCACGAACGTTTGCCTTGGCCACGTTTGACGCAGGTACCGACGAAGATGTTTTGAGGGCAAAACCTTTTCAAGAGGGAGGGAATGATGGAACCTGGGACGACGGCCATGAACAAGACGTGTACCAGGACAGAACCGGACAGGAAGACGCGGACGCGGCCGCGACCGGATCAAGACGGCCAACGACACCAAATCTGACGCCCATAGCGACCACAAGGAGCCGAACAGCAGTCAGGGCTGCCAAAAGGAAATGTCTCGTGTTTGTCCAACCTTTTGTTCGAGAACAAGAGGAGTTCGAGCATTGAGCCATTCAAGCCGCCGGACGGCCGACCGAGGTTCATTACTCGGTCTTCACCATTACATAAGGGTGAAGACCGCCAAGTCATTAAGGGGAATAGTACTCTTTTCCTACCTTGGGTTTGTCCCAATGGGTTTACCAAGGAGGTTTTAACGAGGCTACGAACCTTAGTGCATGGTCACGACCGAGGACCACTCCCGGCCACCTGGCCATCCTATCTTTTGTTTTCTTTCTTTGTGACCGTTTGTTTTTAAACTTGTTTGGACGCTGCACACTACAAAAAAATGGGCATGTTGCATCAGTTAATTTGTGTCAAATAAAAAAATGATTTAAAATTGAATTACTTTTTTTATGAATAATATAAAAAAAACAAAAATTTAGCATCAATTCAAACAACTGATGGCATCAGTAATCTGATTTACATCAATTCAGTATAATTGATATAAATTTTATTAATTTGCATCACTTTAAAGTATTGATACAAAATATATTTTACATCATTTAAACAATCGACATAATTTATAATTTATACTAACGTTACTTTAAAAAATTGATACAAATTTACATAAATAAAAAGTGATGCTAATTATATGATTTTGCATCGATTGTAAAAACAGATATAGCTATTTACTTGTTTTATATCGATTAAACGAACTGATGATATTTAATCTTAATTTGTATCAATTAAGAAACTTGACACTAATAAAACCAACATGCATAATAGTTAACAAATAAAATGAATATCAATATTCATATTTATCTATTAATTTTATAATTTTTAATCTTTTTCAGTTTTTTTAACTCTAGTTAAATATCTAGTTACCTCCTAGGTTTTTTTAATTACAACATAATATATATATATATATATAGAATACTCTTTCAACCGTATGTTTACTGTTTGATTTGGCAATTAATAAAAAATAATAATTACAACCTTAATTCTTTATAATTTTAATTAAAAATTGTTTAAGGTTTCTAAATAAAATTAAAACAAACGATTTTTTTCTGTTGTAAGGTTACGCCAATATCGACAAAAAAATAAACTCAATTTCGAATTTTGTTTATATATATGTCATGTATATCCTCAATTTCTATTTTAGAAAAGGTGAAAAATATTCTTCTGAACAAGTAATATACGTTTTAAATATTTTCCTTTAAAAATAAAAATGGTATTTTCTTTCTATATAGAAAAATAAATAATTAACACATTCCTCTTTTTTAGGGATCCTCGATATTTTCTTCTTCAACCTCACGTTTACTTACTTTATAACTGTTAGTTCTTCTCCATCTCATGCTTTTTTTATTTTTTGGAAGGTTTTTACTTTCTCAATTTATTCAGTAAATCTACATATGTTGAGGCTTCGGTTCTATATATCTCAAAGGTTTTGATTACACTCATTCTCATCTTTTGCTTTGTTATGAGGCTTTTTTTTTTTGACAACCTTTGTTATGAGTGTTTGTTTATGTTCTAGTCATGATTTTGTGAACAGTGAGGAGATTGATATGTATGTACTTAGGGGTGTCAAAATGGGTAGAAACCCATGTTTACCCTGTTTGTCTATTATTTTAACGGGTATGAGTTAAGTTTTTATACCCATATAAATAAATGGGTATTGATGGGTTCGTCCAATGGGTTTGTGGGTTTAACGAGGTAATCCCATTAGGGTTATGGGTTACCCATGGGTTAATCAGAAAAAAACAAAATTAATATATATATATATATAATATAATATAATATGTATATATTAATATGTAAAATATCTTCTTTTTGCAACTAATATGTAGAATCTGATTGGATCATCTAAAGAAGATTCAAGTGTTTTTTTTAATTTTAAATTAAGAATGGTTTTTATTTTAAATTAAAAATGACTTATTATTTTGGTCTTATGGATTTTTGGCTTTCGGTTTTTAGGATGCTTTTTCTATTTTAATATCTATATATTATTTTCTTAAGTTTGAAAACTTTGGTTGGTTCTATAATTCTATTTTATATAATATGTTATGGATTTAATATTAATTATTTTATTTTATTTTCTTTATATATGGGTAACCCATATAACCCATTTAGCCATTAGATTTTATATTATTGGGTTTGGGTATATAAATTCAACCCATTATAATAAATGGGTCGGGTTGAACCCGCCCACGAAAACCTCCAATCCATGTGGGTATGGGTCGGGTTGGGTTACCCATTTTGACACCCCTATATGTACTCCTACATGGTTTAGGAAAAGATAATATGTAAAGGTATTCTTATACTTTCAAATAATATTTCTATATCAAACAATATTCAAGAGATATAATCTTTTATTTTTTTTTGTAGAATGAAGATATTTCAAATGAACCTTTGCCAGAGCCAAGTTATAATTAGTCTACATGTAAAATTGGCAAAATAGAGAAGAAAGGAATAATGTCCCAAGACAATGTAAATGAAGTAAAATGAAGCAAGATGTGTTTCATTGTAGCGGAAGGAATCATTCCTAGATTATAATCTTAGATCACATCACTATTTTTTTTTTTCTGTAAAGGGTGATGATGATGTATATTACTAGGTTTGGATAAGATTTGATTTACTAATGGTGATGTATTAGTAAAGGTTTTAATATATTTTTATTGAGATTTTAATAGATATTTTAAACGATTTTTGCTATACAAAATATAATAATTACAAAAATATTTTTTTAATTAATTAAATAAATTAGTAATACGAAAATTATATTTAAAAAATTGTAAATATCATAATTATTGGAAATCAATTATAAAAATTGGAATTAATTTTAACATCATTACTTACAATTGATACAAAAATTTAACATCAATTATAATAATTGCTACCAATACTAATATCACTTATATTAATTGATACAAATTTAACAACATTTATAATAAATGATACAAAATTTAACATCATTTTTTACAAGTGATACATATTAACATCGATAAAAATAACTGATGCAAATATGTTTTAAATGATGCAAAATATTTGCATCCCCAAATAATAAATCATTTTTATAAATGATGTAAAACTTATTTGCATCAATTATACATGATGCAAATATTTAAAATAAATGATGTAAAACTTATTTGCATCAATTTATATTGGCCACGTGTTTAGGGTTTAGGAGGTTCCCTTGTAATGGCTAGCCTATTTAAAGGACCTAGACCTAAAAATGTAAGGCAGACTAGTAATAAAAATCAAAGTTGTTTTTTATCTCTCTCGTTTTCAGTGATTGAAACAAAACCCTATAAGCTTCTCGAACTGGGTTTGAAACCTTCTAGCTTAGCTGTATCGCAAGGAGATCCATCCCTTGCGTGTCGCTACCTCGATCCACCTTCAACCTTCATCAATCGAGAGTCTAACGAGTCGAGCATCTCCTCGTGAACCTCTTCCACCTCTATCTCCATCGTACCGAGAGCCTAGCGAATCGAGTATCTCTTCGCGAACCTCTCTCCACCGTTCTGATCGTTTGTTGGAGCCGTTCCGATCCGATATCTTAAGTTAGGGTTCCGTCCGTACGTTTGTGGGTCACGGTCGTCGTACTGGGTCACATCACATGGTGTGGACATTGTGTTTGATAGCCCTTGAACCTCTCGTAAGCCTCACAAAAGGTCTCATTGTTCTTCTATGCAAAACCTGAAATCTCATTCCTTAATCTTGCTGTTATGGCATTTGAGAAGAATTTGGCCAAGAAAGCCTTCTTACAACCATCCCATGTAGTAATAGCACCAGTTGGAAGTGTCTTCTCCCATAGATGAGCCTTGTCTCATAGAGAGAATGGAAACAACCTGAGGTTGAAGCCAGCTTAGACCACAAAGCCTGTCAAATTCATCTAGATGGTCTAAAGGATCCTCCATTGGCAAGCCATGAAATTTATTGGCCTGGATCATAGTGATGAGGCCACTCTTGATTTCAAAATTGTTGTTGGCTACAGCAGGAGGTACTATTCCAGCTCTTTAGTTGTGTGTATTAGGAGCATCTCCAGCTCCAATATGCCTTGGTCTTTGATTATGGATGTTTGGTGGATCCATCAGCAATTGTTCTTCCAGTTCTTGAAGGATTCTGGTTTTCTGCTGCCCAGGTCTCTTGGTAAGCGGTTTATATGATCAATGTACTTTTGTAGGTTCTAATTTCCTTTGGATCATGTCTGCATCAGCCGACTCAATCACATGCTAGAAACTGACACACGATCGAGCACTGGCTCAAGCAGATGGTCGACTAATTGAAACAAGGAAACAGACTGCTTTCTGGGTTGGTGCTCGATCACTTTCTTGAAGAGCACACGATCGAGTGATGGTTCGAGTGACTACCTGAAACTCAAAACAACGAACCAAACAAGAAACTAGACAGTGGTGAGCAATTAGTTACAGAACTTAATCTTGAACCTTTGTAAATCTTAAATGAAACAAATCAACACCCTAATGGCAACAACACCAATTGAAACATGCTTTCTTTTGTGGTGTGAATGTATGAATGAGTGAGGCAAATCAGACAAACATAAGCTATGATGATCAGATGCAAGAGGTTTCAATACTCTTATGCAGTTGTAGTATAAGAGATGTCAATCCATAAAGGGTGATTATGCAAGCACTTAAGATGTGAACAGAGATTCAAGTTAAGCCAAATATGATAATGGTTTGATTACTAACAACCTAATGACAATGATAAAAATGCAGAATGTAAACTACTTAGAACAAAAACTAAGTGCAAGTAAACAAAGGTAAACTAAACACAGCCTACACTAAGAAATAGCAAGAACTAAACAAATGCAATGAAACATGAATAGAACGGAATGTAAATCAAACAAAATGTAACTTTAATAAACCCAGGAAGAGCTCGATCAAGCACTCGACCGTGTGTGTGGTCGAGTTACTAGGTTGAGTGGAACAATACTAAGAAATAAGCAATTTTTAACAACTTAAACAGATTAAAATGCAATGAAACAGGTTAATATGCAATAACAAACAATCAAATAACAAAGTAGGCACCTAGGGATAGATTCATGGGCTGGTGTTCAAGCTGTGGCTATCTAAACTGGTCAACAAACCTCAATCAAACATGAGCTATCTCTAGACAATGATCTTAAAGGCTTACTAATCCACTCTCATGATAGAAGTAATCAAGTTTAGTAACATCCTAACCCAACTCTCATTGGTGAAACCATACTAAACAGGCTTTACAGAACCAAACCATTATTTGTCAAAAAATCACCTTAGACATCTAATCTTTTAGACTAAGCATGATGATCTCTAGTATTAGCTTTATCTAACAACCTAAACATTGATATGATGCAAGGAAGCTTAGGATCTGTTCTTACCCTCTCAGATATAAGAAAAGCTTAGAGCTCACCTAATCTAGAAGAGATGTATTATCAAATAAGCTTGACCAATCCAAAAAACCACAACCCTAAACTAGCCTAATCCATCCTTATAGTCCTAACACACTACTCAGATGAACAAGACATGATAATGATAAACTCAAACCAAGAAATTAATGAAACTAACACGATAAGATAGATAAAAGAGAGATCTTTAACTTAATATAAATAAGCAAACTCAGATTCTCAATACTCAGAAAGTTATAAAGCTTACAAAGTATGAAAATCTGGGAAAAAGCAAGAACAAAAGTGCTAAATGATGATGAAATATGCTAAAAACCCAAAAGGGGTACAAACTAGGTTTTTGGTGGCTACTGATGTGTTTTCTGACCTATTCTCCCTTATGGGCGGCTATGGGGTACAATATATATTTATAGCATAAGAAAGAAGCCCTAAATTAGCTAACAGACAAAATAGAGAGGCGGCTTGATGTGCACCATGTACGGTCGAGTGGCTATGGTCGAGTGACTTTTCTTCTATTTCTTCACTGGTTGAGTCCCTCATCATCACACGGTCGAGTGTCTTCGGGTGTGGTGGTCGAGTGACCTCTAAACCTTGGTTTTCTTCTTGTTTCAGCCTCTGTCTGCTTCAGTGGTTGCACTCTACTCCTCTTCAGCTCTTTTCCATGCTCATTGGGGTCCAAATCACCTGTTTAAACATGAAACAATGCCAATGCAATGCAAATCCTACTCTAATGCACAAATATAGGGTAATAATGATGATGATGATTTTTTTGATATTTTGTATTTTTGATAAATAAATAAAAAATATTAAATGATTTGTATAATTTACATAAACAAAAATATAATACCAAAAAGTTATACAACAAAAAAATACAAGAAAATTATATACCAAAAAAAATTAAAAATTATATGACAAACAAAATTTGTGGTATACCCGAAATAATATAATAAAATTATACCAGTAAAATTTTATGTGTAATAATTTTTTTCATAAAACTATAAAAAAATATACACCTTTTCCTTTTAAAAATTATTATTTTATTTTGTATTTTCAAAGGTGGAGGTTTTAAATATTTTTTTTCTTTTTGCTTATTTATAAGATTATGTCATTTGAAATATATCCAAGACATTGCCAACTATTTCTTTTTTTTTTTAATATGAAAAAGAAAGGACGAAAATAAAGAAAATTTTATTTATTTACATGAAAGACATATATCTAGAAGATAGTTAAAAAACAAAAGTTGGTTTTGTAAAATCAAAGGTTGGTCTTGTACAATCAAAAAATATAGTTGGCAATGCCTTAGATATATTTCAAATGACATAATCTTATAAATAAGAAAAAAAGAAAAAAAAATATTTAAACCCCCCACCTTTGAAAATACAAAACAAAAAATGATTTTTAAAAGGAAAAGGTATATATTTTTCATAGTTTTATAAGAAAATCTACTACACATAAAATTTTGTTGATATAGTTTAATTATATTATTTTTAGTATATTTTCTGTATTAGCAAAATTAGTTAATAGATATACCACAAATTTTGTTTGTCATATCATTTTTTGTTTTTTTGGTATATAACTGTTTTTATATTATTTTGTCATATAACTTTTTGTTGTTATATTTTGTTTTTGTAAATTATACAAATCATTTAATCTTTTTTATTTATTTATAAAAAGTATATAAAAACAAAAAAAAAATACTTCTTTTAGGAAAAAAAAGAACAAAAAATATATTTTTTCAGTTTTTTTTTTCTGGACAATGCCGGTCAACACCGGTTAACACTAGTTAATGTCGGTCAATATTGGTCAACGTCATCTTCCGACCAACTAAACACTAGAATTGAATGTTTATGGTGTTGTAAACATAACCTATGTTTCTTTATGAATGTACTTATGTGATGATAATAGTTCACCTAGTTAACTGAACATTTTATATTTCTTTTATGTGTGACCATATGTAATGTGTTGACCTATAATTCAAATAGCTCACAATCATTTTGGATTAAATAATGATTCTTTCGGAGGAGGGTCATTTTCATAAATCTTTAATCCTAAGTTTCTTATAACTATAACTACAATTATATATATCCATGCTTCCTTTGAGTATAGGAAAAAAGATGGCTAGCTACATGGTCACACATACTAACTATATTATTGTATACTCAACTACACGAAGTATATGTAATATATGGTCACATGCATGAACTATATGACGTCATGTGTTCAACACTATAGACATACAATTTGGTACACTGATTGCTTAATTCCGGTGAAGACCGGTGTTGACTCCGGCGTTGACCAACATTTTTTTCTAAAAGTAAAAATTAAAAATAAGAAATTATTATATTAAATCATTTATGGTTTTTATTAATTAAAAAATATTCCATTCAATATCTAATTATTTTTTACATATTTCCTAAATATATCTTAAATGTAAACTAGAGAACCCAAACCTTAAAAAAATTTCTAAAAATGATTTTATCATATTGTAATTGTGTTAAAAAGGGTAAAAATGAAAATGTTCATATGTTAAAAGTAAATATTGCAAATTTCTTTTGTTGTTCTTTATATGTTAATTCAATATCTAAAGATATTTTAAATATATTTCCTATATATATCCTAAATGTAATATAGAGAACCCAAACCTTAATAAAATTTCTAAAAATTAATTTAACATATTGTAATTATGTAAAAGAGAGTAAAAATGAATCTGTTCATACACTACAAGAAAACACGGTTTTTCCGACTACAATCGGCGACTAAATGCGTAGTCGTTAAATTTAGCGACTATTTTGCGACTATTTAGCGACTATTTTGCGATGAATCATATATAGAAAACTCACACATGGGATCCATTGATAACAGGAACCGTTCAAAAACATTTCAACACCATCTGTAACCGTCGGATGAAGGGCATGGTTAGCGATGCAAGGACGTCTCGAATTAAACCTTCATGGATTGAAGGTACTCTCTGGCAAGAGATGGTTGATAATTGGGATACTGAAGAACAACAACAAAGGAGTTCAACCTATTCCAAATGTCGTTTGTCTGACCTTAATGGTCTAGGTCCTCACATCCACTTATCAGGACCCAAGTCATATAGAGAAATCCAAGATGATCTGGTTAAGTCATTTCTAATTTGTTAGTTACATTTATATCCTTTCTATCTTTAAACACTTTCATAACCATTCTTTATTTTGTAATATTGTAGGAAGAAGAGTTGGGAAGAGAGGTCAGTATGGGTGAAGTTTTTTTCAAAACACATACAAAGCCGGATGGTTCTTATGTGGATGGCAAGGCAGAGAAAATTCATCAAGCTTATCAGCAGAAGTTGCAGGAGAAGATGGCTGAGCTTGAGGCAGATTCAAGCCTTTCAGATGGTACTTCACACCGTCGAGAGCTCACCACTGATGAATGTACTGCCATCTTCCTTGAGGTAAAGTACCATTTCTATTCGATCATGAATTTGTTTTGCTCTTTATTTACAGTTTTTCTTTTTGGTAAAAACAGTGCACTGAGAAGGATTCACGAGGAACTCCTTATGGTCTTGGAAGCCTCAAAGCTAATCTTGGCAAGGGAAGGCAACGATCACAAACTGAAACCTTTCTTACATTGCAAGAGCAACTCAAGGAAGCCCAACGACAAATTGAAATTCAGGCGACTCACAATACTGAAGTTGATGCTCGAGAAAAAGAGACTGCTCTCCTTGTGGCTGAGCAAAAGAATGAGATCAAAGAGTTGTCGTTGATGGCAAAGTTTATGCGCGACACTAATCCAGCCTACTTGGAGTTTATAGCCTCTCAATCAGCTGAGGAGGACAATCAACATTCACCAACAACATGATCAACTCCAATATGGTTCCTATATTCTCTTAACTCATGAACCAAGTTCTTTTGTTCAGTTTGTATGTGTTATAAACTCTTTCTCTCTTTGGTTTTGGTTTGATTTCTGTTTTGGACTAATGTAGTTTCTGGTTTCAATAAAATTATGGTTATTTATATAATGTGTTTTCATTAGATTTTGGACTTGTATATTATGTTTGTTCTCCATTACATTAATTTCAGGATTCAAATCAGGATTAATATCAGGATTACAAAACAATAATAACTAGTTAATTTTATTATTTTCTAAAACAAAGTTGTCGTTATGTAGTCGTCATTTAGACGGAACATTGTCGCTAGGTTGTCGTTAAATAGTCGTTAAATATGACGACTATTTAACGAGAACCTAGTATTGCAATTTTATTCATGTAACAAAGTCGTAACTTCGTCGTAAATTAGTCGTCATATTTAACGACTATTACACGACAACTACTAATATAGTCGTACACTAGTCGTCAAATTGTCACTAAATTTAGTTACTACATAACGACTACGTGACCACAATTTACCGACAATAGTGTATAGTCGTTAAATAGCCGTTAAATACCGACTAATTAACGACCAACTGTATTAGCGACAAAATATTAGCTACAACAGTGTATAGTCGCAAAATAGTCGCAAATTTTCAATCAACGACTATTTAGTGACTATTCCTACAGTGGCCGATCGCCTGTTTTCTTGTAGTGATATGTTAAAAGTAAATATTATTAATTTTTTGTTGTTTATATGTTATTTTGAGTATGTAAATTTTAAAGTAAAGAGTGTATAATTTTTTTTATAACATTTACCATGCAAAATTTTGAGTAAAGAGTCATATACTCAATATTTTGCATATTATTTTCTAATGAAAGTAGTTGAATTTGATTTTCTTGATTTTGTAGTAATTAAATAATCTGATTATGAGATATATATATATATATATATATATCTTGAAAATAATTATAAATTGTTTTTATATCTTGAAAATCATTATAAATGATTTTATATCTTAAAGATTATTATAAGATTTTTTATCTTAAAAATAATTATAAATGATTTTTATTTAACTATTTACTTTAGCTTAAAAAATAAAAATTAATTAATTATAAGTTTGAATATATTAGAGATATATAAAAATATTTGGACATTGAATAGAAAATTTCTTTTAATCATGAAAACCCATAAATAATTTACTATAATAATAATTTTTTTTTTAATTTAGAATTTTTTTTAAGTGGTTGTCAACGCTGGAGTCAACATTGGTCTTCGCCGGAGTCAACGTCGGTCTTCGCCGGAATCAATTGACCGGTGTACTGAATTAGATGTATATGATGTTGACCGCATAACGTCATATAGTTCATGCATATGGCCATGTAATACATATACTTTATGTAGTTGAATATACAATAGTATACTTTGCATGTGTGACCATGTATTCAGCAATACTTCGTGTAGCTAGCCATCTTTTTTTCTTCAATATACTTCTTGTAACTCGTTAAAATCTGTAAAAGTTTTGAAAATTAAGCTATGCGATGGACTACAACTATATAATATGATGTTTGTAGTTAATATTAGCTACCCAAGCACAAACGCTTCTAAGCTACCCAACTACAAGCTCTCCGAAGCATAGTGTTACTACGCTATGCTAGCTACTACGGACGGTTGGGGAGACATCAAAGTAAGAAAAAACACCTGAAAAAATAAAGTCATTTACTGAACGGACAGTTCCAACAAACTAAGAGGAGCAGAGAATTAGAGAGAAGAACTCACACGAGAATTAGAGCACAGAGAATGGATTCTGCTCTTCCACGTCTTCTAACTCAACATTCTCTGGGCGGGTTTTATCGCTGCGGCCGAGAGATCTATTCTCTCTGCCTGGCATGTTCTCAGCCGTTGGATCCCAAGAATCCCTTCTAAAGGTGTAGATCTATGGCTTGTTTTTAATCTCCCAACTCGGGATTTCGGCCATTAAAATAGATATTTTATTTTAAATAAAAGTAATATAAAAAAAAATCGAATTTCTTTACCAAAATATTAAAAGAAAATGAGCAAAAATATTTGATGGTTTTGTAATAATAATTTGAATTAAAAACAACTCAATTTATATAATAATTTTTTTAAAACTGACTGTTTGGTGGATTCATTATAATAAACTGAACGTACAAGATTTTTTCAAATTTTTATTGTTAAGATTTTGTATTCCATATTTCAAAAATTCATTGTTAGCTTTGTTTTTATTGAAAATTCTAACAAAAATCGTTATTTTAATAAAACAAATTACAAATTAAATGTTAATCTAATCATTAACTGTTTTTATTATTTTATAAATATTGCTCGCTCGACCTGTGTATCCCTTATCCATGGACCCACTTTCCTTAATGGACCTCACGTCTTCTCACTAGACCCGTGGGCCCATCCATAACTGACGACAGGTTTGCTACATCTGGGAGGCTTTAGACTTGTTACCATCCGTACAAATCACCACATGATATTTCCTTGTGTTTTGTCCTCACTAGCACAATTCCGACAGTCACTTCCCAGAAGGTCATGCATCCTGAGACTACTTCAGCATAAGCACATTTAACTATGGAGTTCTCTCTGGACTCTTGACCAAAAAGATAAGTGCACTTTGGTGACATAGGTGGCTAAATCAATTAAACCTCTCCGCAAGTCTCTGAAACCGGGGTGTAACAATTCACCCCCACTAACAGAGATCTGCTTGGATCACCGATTGGAATCTCAAAATTGATCGTCGAACTCAAAAATTGTAAACAGATTACGCTAGCGTAAGTTCATTAGAAAACGTGCGAAGAGTCTACAAAAGACTGAACAAGTCCACTCTATTGCATTAAGAACACTAATCTAGAAAGGAATTTATATAACATAAACAATCAAGCTAAGACATCCTAACCGACAAGAACACATATTTGTCTATCCCATCCATAGAAACTTTGTTTCACTACTCAGATCTCATTTCAGAAAACATAAAAATACAAATAAACAAAAATTGCATTGTATTGAAAATAGAAATAGAGTAGAAGAGTAAAAAATCGAAATTTAAAAGAATAGCAAAAGAAAATGAAAATAAATCCTAACAAAGTGGAAGAAGAGTTTGAATCGCTCAGTTTCTCTCCCAGAAGCTCTTGCTCTCTGTTCTGAGGGTCTTCGGTGTGCTAGGGCAAGAGGAAGAAGAGATGGGTTTGTATAAGGAAACCCTTTTAACCTAGTTGCCCAGTCCTGCCCGAGGGTCTGCTCGAGGTGGTGCTCGAGGATGTGTTCGGGTTACTCCTCGGATAGGTCTTCGGGTTGTTCTTCCTTCTCTCGGATCTGCCTCGATCGGGTTGAGGTTCAGACTGTTCTTCCTGCTCAATAGCTCCTTTGGGTACATGCTCGGATTGGACCTTGTTTCTCTCCATTTTAGGCTCTAAAGCACCTGTTTTCATCCAAAATGTGCAAATGCAATAATGCAACACCTTAAATGTCCTAAATGTGGAATCCTACAGTTAATGACCTAAAGATGCTAAGGTTAGGGTATATATAATGCAAAATATGGACAAAAAGGATGCTTAAAACATGTAAATTAGAGAGTTATCATACCCCCAAACTTAAATCTTGTTAGTCCTCTAGCAAGGAAGTAGGAGGGAGAGGTAAAAAAAAAAGGGTCTCATAACCTTTGAAGCTAAGCGAATGATTCAATCTATAGTCCTTAAAGATAGTTTAATGGTGCTAAGATCAATCGACATACTTACAAATATTTTTCTATGCTTATTACCATGCATCAATCTAGTTCATCCTCCAACTAAAAGTAAAGACTTGCAATTCCAAAGAACATCTCTTTCACATTCATTAAAGTGTTTGGCGAATTCTTGCAAATGGAAGTGAATCAAGCTCAATCGGTTTCAAGGGTAAGGCTTTTTGGTATGTAGGTTTCAAAAAATATCTTTGGGTGGCTTACTCTCAAAAGAAAGAATGCTAAAATTGAGAACAATTAGGACATACAAAGCTTAACTCTTCCTAATCTACTCTTTTCTCATTCACTTTCTATTTTTTTTCCTTTTTTTTTATCAAACCTCCTAGAATATAACTACCCACATCCTTGATTTTAACCCCTTTTTTTATAATCCATAAGGTCTAAACTTTAAACATCTAGCTCTTTTTTTATTTTAATTTTCTTTGCTAAACTCCTAATAATATTCCTATATATTTTTTTTTTTCTAGGAGACTATAGCAAGATCTTTTTCTCTCTCTTTTTTTTTTATTTCGAGACTTAAAGCTAAATGAACCGAACCTTAGGGACCTGCTTCTCTTTTTTTTTTATTTCTTTTTCTTTTTATTCCTCAACCCAACCCCAAATAATCATGCTAACCACCTATCTTTCAAACCTGATTCTAATAGCTAGTCCAAATGATTCTAACTCAGCTAAATCAAGAGCCAGTTCTTTGTCGTTCTTAATACACTCAAGATTTCACAACCTATAGCACAATGAAAAGGTCTCACTCAACAATTCATAACAAGGTTTGAAAGAAAGGTTTGGGTTCAAGGGTAGGGAAAAACGAATCGGGTTAAACGAAAAGATTGGTAAAAATGGAGTGCTAACCCGAGTTTAGAGTTACCATGAGCAAGTATTCAAATTCCATAAGCAAAATAATTTAAGTTCAGGTTAAGTCCAATAATATAGAGATGATGCAATGTTCAAGCAAGTTTCACACAAGTGGAGGAAGTTTTCAAAAGACAAAAGGTTTTAAACAAAGATTTTTCATTTTTTTCCAAAGATCGATATAGCAACAATGAACTGTGATTAAGGGCTATAGCTTCAATTCTAAGGTTTGACTTTAAACAAGGTGGTTTTAATCATTGTCCCCTAAAATGCATATGCAACAATCCTATATGAAGCAATCTAGACTCAATCCTAATATGAAAATGCAACTACATGAACACTCTTTTTTTATTTTTAAAAGTTTTTCAAAATTTTTGGGTTTTGTATTCAAATAGATGCAGACTCAAATGAATAAAACTGGCATGCAAAAGTTTGAAATAAGAAAATAATCAAATAAAACATAATGTTATATACATTCTCAGACCCTCCCAAACTGGCATGCCAAACTTAAATTACACAGTCCCTTGTGTAAATAAAAGTCTGAAAAAGAATTCTGAGTATCACACAAAATGAAACCAAATAAAATGCAATGGTATAAACAATGGTTTGGATGAAAGTGGTACCTCATGGGTTGGTGAAGAAGGAGGTTGTGGCAGCCTCCATTCTTGCCAACGTGTACCCAGGATCGTCACCGGCTTCAACAGGCGCCGGGATTCGCTCTTCAGAAAGCTCGGTCATGCGCACGGACGATCTGCTCGGACCAGCATCCAAGGGGTTGATCGGGTAAGGCATCGCGTAGGTCATCGTGTAGCGCATCAGGTAGTTCAAAGGCTATGCTAGGAGAGGTCCGGAATGGTCACCCGTGTAGCTGCTCGCAGGGTGCATTGAGTACGACATCAGATATGGAATCTGGTAAGTCGGAGGGAAAAGACCTAAGTGTTCACCCGGGTGTGTGCTCGATGAGGGCATCAGGTGTGACATCGTGTACCCCATCGGGTTAGGTGTTGGATAGGCATCCGAGTGGCTTCTCCGCGATCTATCCGGTCTGGTAGCAGCTTCTTCTTCCTGTAGCTCGTATGATGATGCCCTATGAGGCTCTACAGGTGCCAAACCTCGAATTCCTCCTAGTGGTCCACTCCTCCCCATCCATGTGGGTGCATAAGATGAAATGGGAGCTGAGGCACATCTTTCCTTGTCTTGCAGCTCCCTGATCTGTCCTCCCATCACCTTCACTGTGCCAGTGAGGTCTTTTACCTCCCTTGCCAAAAACTTGTTCATCCTCTTCAACCACCCAATCCATTTCTGAGCTTCTCTCACTTCAACATGGTTATTTTGAGAACAAACATATTCCTCAAAATCATAGTCCTCTGAATTGTATCCGTGCCCTTGCCCAGTTGGCTCTCTCTCTTCAGCTGCGGATTCTCCCTCAGGGTTGTACAACTCTTCCAATGGTGGCATCAAGTCTATGTTCCCTCCTAGCCGGATTTTCGTGCACACAACGTTGGGCAGGATTTTTGCCAATGTGAGGTAGTAGATGTCTAGCCATCTCGGCTCATGTACTACCCCCTTTAGGGGCACATCGCAAGCGACCAAAATTGGTGTGACCAAACCTCCTATGGAGATCTCTCCAGCTCCTTCTCGCCTCTCGGTTTTCATTGCCCAAGATTTTAGATACAAGAACTGATCAAGCAAGACAAAGACCAAACTTGTATCTGCAACATCCCCTACTAGCGGTCTACCATTCCTAGCATTATCTAATACTCCACACAAGGCAATGTCTAGCTGTTGCAGCTCATGATCATTCACATTCCCAATTTCTTTACTAGCAAATAGAGTGCAGGCTAGGGACTTGTGAAAATACCTCAAAACAGGGCTCCTTATTTGAGCAGATTTGGAGCTTGTTGACTTGTAAGGAAGCTTATCTCCTATTGTCAGCCATAGGGATTTCATCTCTTCCTTGTTTACTTCCATGTTTTCTCCACTCCCAGCCTTGAATCCATACAGCTCCTCCATATCTTTGTAGGTGAGTCGGTATTCCTTGTTGCGCACGGAGAAGGTGATGAACCCTATCCCCCCATCGGGTAGTAAGGTCGGGTGGTCTTCAAAGTATTGTAACCGCAGCGTGGAAAGGAAGTGAACCGTCTCCTCCTCATAAGATTTGAGGTTGGTCCGCATCATCTGGCCCAGGCGGCACATGTCGAAGAGAAATGATAACTCTCTAATTTACATGTTTTAAGCATCCTTTTTTTTGTCTATATTTTGCATTGTTTTTACCCTAACCTTAGCATTTTTAGGTCATCAACTGTGGGATTTTGCATTTAGGGTGTTGCATTCTTGCATTTGCATATTTTGGATGAAAAAAAGTGTTTTAGAGCCTAAAATGGGGAGAAACAAGGTCAAATCCGAGCATTTACCCGAAGTAGCTATTGAGCAGTCCGAACAGTCCGAACACCAACCAGATGTTTTAAGCATCCTTTTTCGTTTGTCTTTGCTTTTATGTTTTCTGCAATGGAATATGAGTAGTGGAACAAAGTTTCTAGGGATGGGATAGACGATTTTGTGTTCTTGATCGGTTAGGATGTTTTAGCTTGGTTGTTTATGTTTTATAAATTCCTTTCTAGGTTGGTGTTCTTAATGCTATCAACAAACCGAGAGGGTGAGATTAGATCTAGGGTGTTTTACCACCAAGAGGTGTAGATGAAATGCATGAATCAATCAATGCTAGAGATTTATTCACTTAGCCTAAGAGATTAGATGTGTGAGGGGTTTATTGACAATAATGAATCGGTTTGTATTGCCTGCTTGGTCATGTTTCTCCAACGAGAGTTGGGTAGGGAAGTGATCAAGGTTGATTGTTTCTATCACGAGAGTGTTTTAACAAGATTTTAGAGATTCATTGTCTAAGGCATGTAGGACATCCGTACTGGTCAGGAATACTTAGGAGTCGATTACCCCATCCTTAGGAGCTTTCGTATTTTAATTTCTTATATTTTTATTCATCACTCATCCCCTTACCCGAACAGGTACACGATCACTTGCTTCGAGTATACCTTGGAGTTTTTCATACTGTTCTTACTTACTCGATCACCCACCGATCCACTAATGCTTGCAACGAGTACTTAGGTCGTGTGGTTCTCATTTATTTCCTTTCTTCTATTTCTTTTAGGAATGTTAGATCAAAACAATTTCTTGCCTGGCTTAACTTGCTTAGTTCTGATCATATCTTATCTGCTAGCATAACAACCATTTGGGTTGATAACCCTTTGTACTACAACTGTATAGGGAATTGATACCCTGGGTGTAAATCTTGTTATCAATTTGGCGTCGTTGCCATTTGGTTGAATTTAATTTGTTATGTTTATGATTTCAGCACTTGCTAGATCAAGTTATATTTTATACTTTTGTGCTTGTTTGTTTTGCATTTCAGGTGCAACCCGATCACCCACCCACCCTGTCACTCGATCACCTGGATCAAGTTGACCTTCGTGTACTTACTCGGTCAGTTGATTGTGCATGCAAACACGATCCAAGGGTAGCCAGAACTTGAGTCCTTTCATCGACAACATCGACAGACCAAGGTTACCCAGTCCACAACAAGTTCAACAACTGCAACCAGCAACAATTAAGGAGACAATGAACACTCAGAACGGTCCATCAGCTCCTCAAGCAAGGACCAACATAGGAGCAGGAGATGCTCCGTCTACTCACACTCAAAGGAATGGCATTGTGCTACTTTCTGCCAAGAACAACAATTTTGAGATCAAGAGTAGTCTCATCCAGATGATACAAGCAACAAGTTTCATGGATTGCTAATGGAGGACCCATTAGACCATTTGGATGAGTTTGACAGGCTCTGTAGCCTAACCATGATAAATGAAGTTAGTGAATATGGATTCAAACTCCATCTTTTCCCATTCTCTTTGGGAGACAAAGCACAAGTCTGGGAGAAATCACTCCCCAAGGAGTCCATCACCACTTGGGAAGCATGCATGAAGGCGTTTGTAACCAAATTCTTCTCCAACTCTAGAACCGCAAGGCTGCAAAATGACATCTCCAGCTTTGTTCAGAAGAACAATGAGACGTTCAGTGAAGCTTGGGAACGTTTCAAGGGATACACTACCAGATTCCCTCATCATGGATTCAGCAATGCTTCTTTGCTAAGTACACTATACCGAGGTGTAGTCCCTAAAATACGGATGTTGCTGGACACCGCAAGCAATGGTAACTTCCTCAACAAGGATGTTGATGAAGGTTGTGATCTAGCGGAGAACTTGGCTCAATCTGATGGGCATTACAATGAGGAGTACGATCGCATTGTGCGATCTACTGGAGAGGAAGACACCAAGTACAAGAGGGACATGAAAGCCCTTAATGACAAGCTCGATAGGCTCCTCAACCAGCAGCAGGAGGTCAATGCAATCTCAGAGGAAGCGCAGTTTCTGCAACAAGATGGGGAGAATGCTTAGCTAGAGGATGTGAACTACATCAACAACCAAGGAGGTTACAACAAAGGGTACAACAACTACAAACCGAACTCGAATATATCCTACCGTAACCCGAGTGTCGCAAGTCCTCAAGACCAAATTTACCCATCCGCTGTTCAAGGGAACCAGGTCCAGCAAAAGCCTTTTGTCCAATACAATCAAGGCTATGCTCCTAAGCAGCAATATTCTGGTAACTACCAACAACCTATTTCATCACCTGGATTCCAACAACAACAAGGCCAGCTGAACCAAAACCAAGAAGCTGACCTCCGCGACCTAATTCAGCAAATAATACAAAACCAAACATCCGCTGCTATGGACAATGCAAAACGTTTTGCGGAAATGAGCAACAAGATCGATTCTGGATACAACGACTTGAATGCCAAGTATGATTCCCTCAACACTAGGCTGAGGTACTTGGAGGGCCACCACAACAACCAACCACCCCCAAAGATCAACCAGATTCCAGGTAAAGCTGTTCAGAACCCAAATGATTATGCCACTGCCCAAGCCATCTTCCTTGCTGATGATTATGAGGACTACCTCACTGAGGACAGTGAGTACCAGTACTACATATCTGAATATGAACCCGAGCCTTTACCCGAGGAGATTGATCGAGTTGATGATTGAACACTGGTTCGAGAAACACAAACCGAAAAACCACCTGAGGCTGCACTCGAAGACACACCCGATGATGGTGATCGGATGATTCATCGGGTAGACGTTCAGATGACGGATCAACCTCAACACCCTCAAGCTGAAGAAAGGGAACTAGAGGAAAGGTTCAACACCGCTCTTGACATCCAATTAGAGGCACTTGCAGAGCGTATGGCCAAGCGAAAAGCTCCACCTCCTAAACTCTTGCCACCACATGAACTTCAAGAGGAAATCGAAAAGGAAGCAGCTCAGTTGGAGATTGAGGTTAAGGAAGCTGTCAAGGAAATTGGGTATGAAATTCTTAGGAGTGGAGTGTGCTTAGATATTGAACTGCGAATCTAGGAGAAATTGGAGGATCCTAGTTCTTTTACTCTGCCATGTTCAATAGGCCTTAGAATTTTCAAGGACTGCTTGTGTGATTTGGGAGTTTCAGTCAGCATCATGCCACTATCGGTTGACAATAAGATGGGTTTCAGCAGTTTTAAACCGAGTAGTCTGTATTTGGTTCTAGCTGATAGAACAATCAAACATCCCATTGGTATCCTGGAGAACTTGCCTCTCAAGATTGGAAGAGTGGAAGTTCCTACTGATTTTATGATCCTTGATATGGATAAGGAACCAGACTATCCACTAATCCTAGGGAGACCATTCTTGGCAACAGTAGGGGCAGTGATTGACGTAAAACAAGGCAAGATCAGAATCGAGCATGGAGAGCATTTCAAGATGGAGTTTGACGTCAAGAAAGGAATTAAAAGGCCAACCATTGATGGTCAAGTCTTTTCCACTAAGACAAAGCAAAGAACAGTCAAGCATCTTGAAGAAGTCAACACTACATTTGCTGTGGAACCTGGACAAGACTTGGAAAATCCATTGAATCAGCTTGCTACAGTGGAGAGTATTCCAAAACCTCTCCCTCCTAAAACCCATGCTTGAAGAGCATGAAGAGTCAAGCTTAGTGACTTAAAACAAGCTCACTTGGCCACCTATGCCAGATGATGCGAACTAACCTCGAAGCTTATGAGGAGGAGACAGTTCACTTCCTCTCCACGCCGCGACTTCACTACTTTGAAGACCACCCGACCCTACTACCCGATGGGGGGATCGGGTTCATCACCTTCTCCAAGCGCAACAAGGAATACCGACTCACCTACAAAGAGATGGAGAAGCTGTATGGTTTTAAGGCTGAGAGTGGAGAGAACATGGTGGTGAGCAAGGATAAGATGAAGTCCCTATGGCTGACAATAGGAGATAAGCTCCCTTACAAGTCTACAAGCTCCAAATCCGCTCAAATAAGGAGCCTCGTTTTGAGGTACTTCCACAAGTCTCTAGCTTGCACCTTATTTGCTAGGAAAGAGACTGGAAATGTGAATGATCATGAGCTCCAGCTGCTAGATATTGCCTTGTGTGGGGTCTTGGATAGTAATAGGTATGGTAAAACTCTAGAGGGGGATGTTGCGAACACTAGCCTGGTTTTTGTGCAGCTTGACCAATTTTTATACCTGAAATCCTGGGCAATGAAAAATCAAGAGGCGATATGGAGCTGGAGAGATCTCCATAGGAGGTTTAGTGAAACCAATTTTGGTAGGTTGTGATGTGTCCCTGAAAGGAGTGGTTCATGAGCCGAGATAGCTAGATATCGACTACCTCACCTTGGCGAGATTCTTGGCTTATGAGAGGCCAAACGATATGTTCTTATTCAGGTTTGTTCATCCGCCAGTCGGAGCTGCTCAAATGGTTTTGTCCAACGTCGTGTGCACCAAAATCCGTCTAGGAGAAAACATAGACCTTATGCCATCATTGGAAGAGCTGTACAACCCTGAGGAAGAATCATCGGCTGAGGAGAGAGAGTCAAAAGAGCAAGAACAGGGGAGTGAATCAGAGGACTATGATTTTGATGAGTATGTTTGCTCTCAAAAGCAACCTGTTGGAGTAAGGGAAGCCCACAAAAAAATCGGGTGGTTGAAAAGGATGAACAAGTTTTTGGCAAGGAAGGTAAAAGACCTCACTGGCACAGTGAAGGTGGTGGGAGGACAGATCAAGGAGCTGCAAGACAAGGCAAGCTGTGCCTCAGATCCCACTTCGGCTTATGCACCCACATGGATGGGGAGGATCAGACCATTAGGAGGAATCCAGGGATTAGCACCTCTAGAGCCCCACAAGACATCCTCCTATGAGCCCCAAGCAGAGGAGGATGTCACCAGACCAGATAGATCGCGGAGAAGCCACTCGGATGCCTATCCGACGACTAACCTGATGGGGTACACGATGCCCTATATGATGTCCCAGCCAAACACCCAATCGGGTGACCACTCAGTTACCTTCCCTATGCCTTACCAGATGCCATATATGATGCCCTACTCGATGCTATACAGGTGATCATTCCGGACCTCTCCCACCATACCCTTCGTACTACCCGATGCCCTACCCGATGACCTACGCGACACCTTACCCGATCAACCCCTCGGATGCTGATCCGAGCAGATCGTCCGTGCGCATAACCGAGCTCTCTGATGAGCGAATCCTGGCGCCTGCTAAAGCCGGTGACTATCCAGGGTACACCTTGGCAAGTATGGAGGCTGCCGCAACCTCCTTCTTCACCAACCCATGAGGTACCACTTTCATCCAAACCATTGTTTATACCATTGCATTTTATTTTGTTTTCTTTCATTTTGTGTGATTCTCAGATTTCTTTTTCAGACTTTTATTTACACAAGGGACTATGTAGTTTAAGTTTGGGGGAGGGTCTGAGAATGTATATAACATTGTGTTTTATTTTCTTATTTCAAATTTTTGCATGCTAGTTTTATCAATTTGATTCTGCATCTATTTGCATAAAAAAAAACCCAAAAAAATTTGAAAAATTTGAAAAAAAAAAAAAAAAAAGAGTGTTCATGTAGTTGCAATTTCATATTAGGATTGAGTCTAGATTGCTTCATATAGGATTGTTGCATATGCATTTTAGGGAACAATGATTAAAACTACCTTGTTTAAAGCCAAACCTTAGGATTGAAGCTATAGCCATTTATCACAGTTCATTGTTGCTAGATCAATCTTTGAAAAAAATGAAAAATCTTCTTTTAAAACCTTGTGTCTTTTGAAAGCTTCCTCCACTTGTGTGAAACTTGCTTGAACATTGCATCATCTCTATATTATTGGACTTAACCTGAACTTAAATTGTCTTGCTTATGGAATTTGAATACTTGCTCATGGTAACTCTAAAATCGGGTTAACACTCCATTTTCTCCAACCTTTTCGCTTAACCCGATTCGTTTTTCCCTACCCTTGAACCCAAACCTTTCTTTCAGACCTTGTATTGAATTGTTGAGTGAGGCCTTTTCATTGATTTAGCTCAGTTAGAATCATTTGAACTAGCTATTAGGATCAGTTTTGAAAGATAGGTGGTTAGCAAGATTACTTGGGGTTGGGTTGAGGAATAAAAGAGAAATTAAAGAAGAAAGTCCCTAAGGTCCGATTCAATTAGCTCTAAGTCTCTAAGTAAAAAAAAAAAGAGAAGAGAAAAAGATCTTGATATAGTCTTCTAGAAAAGAAAAAGAAAAAAATGATAATATAGCAATATCATTAGGAGTTTAGCAAAGAACAAAAAAGAAAAAAAAAAGAGAGCTAGATGTTTAAAGTCTAGACCTTAGGGATTAATAAAAAAGGGTGTTAAAATCAAGAATGTGGGTAGTTTAGAAAAAAAAAAGAGAAAGTGAATGAGAAAAGGGTTAAGCTTTGTATGCCCTAATTGTTATCAATCTTAGATAGTTTTCACAACTGTCTAGCATTCCTTCTTTTGAGAGTAAGCCACCCAAAGAAATTGTTTAAGACCACCCACCAAAAATCCTTACCTTTGAAACCGATTGAGCTTGATTCACCTTCCATTTGCAAGAATTCACCAAATACTTGAATGAATGTGAAAGAGATGTTCTTTTGAATTGCAAGTCTTTAGTTTTAGTTGGAGGATGAACTAGATCGATGCATGGTGATAAGCATAGAAAAATATTTGTAAGTATGTTGATTGATCTTAGCACCATTAAACTATCTTTAAGGACTATAGCTTGAAGCCTTCGCTTAGCTCATAAGGTTATGAGTCCCATTTCTAACCTCTTCCTCCTACTTCCTTGCTAGAGGACTAGCAAGATTTAAGTTTGGGGGTCTGATAACTGTCTAATTTACATGTTTTAAGCGTCCTTTTTTATCCATATTTTGCATTGTTTTTACCCTAACCTTAGCATTTTTAGGTCATTAACTGTGGGATTTCGCATTTAGGCCATTTAGGGTGTTGCATTCTTGCATTTGCATATTTTGGATGAAAACATGTGTTTCAGAGCCTAAAATGGGGAGAAAGAAGGTCAAATCCGAGCATGTACCCGAAAGAGCTATTGAACAGGAAGAACAGTCCGAACACCAACCCGATCGAAGAGGATCCAAGAACAGGAAGAACAATCCGAAGACCTATCCGAAGAGCAACCTGAGCTCATCCTTGTGCACCTCATCGAGCAGACCCTCGGGCAGGACTGGGAAGCTAGGGTTAATGGGTTTCCATATATAAACCCCCCTCTTCTTCCTCTCGCCCTAGCACGCCGCAGACCCTCAAACCAGAGAGCGAGAGCTTCTGAGAGAGATTCTGAGCGACTCAATCACTTTTTCTCTACTTTGTTAGGATTTATTTCACATTTTTGCTATCTTTCTAGATTTCTACTCTTGTACTCTTTGTTTCTATTTTATCTTTTAATACAATGCAATTTTCATTTGTCTTTGCTTTTATGTTTTCTGCAATGGAATCTGAGTAGTGGAACAAAGTTTCTAGGGATGGGATAGAAGATTTTGTGTTCTTGATCGGTTAGGATGTTTTAGCTTGGTTGTTTATGTTTTATAAATTCCTTTCTAGGTTGGTGTTCTTAATGCTATCAACAAACCGAGAGGGTGAGATTAGATCTAGGGTGTTTTACCACCGAGAGGTGTAGATGAAATGCTTGAATCAATCAATGCTAGATATTTACTCACTTAGCCTATGAGATTAGATGTGTAAGGAGTTTATTGACATTAATGAATCGGTTTGTATTTCCTGCTTGGTCATGTTTCTCCAACGAGAGTTGGGTAGGGAAGTGATCAAGGTTGATTGTTTCTTTCACGAGAGTGTTTTAACAAGATTTTAGAGATTCATTGTCTAAGGAATATTTGCTTGAGGCATGTTGGACATCCGTACTGGTCAGGAACACTTAGGAGTCGATTACCCCATCCTTAGGAGCTTTTGTATTTCAATTGCTTACATATTTATTCATTACTCGACCCCTTACCCGAACAGGTACACGATCACCTGCTTCAAGTATACCTTCGAGCTGTTCATACTTTTCTTGCTTACTCGATCACCCCACCCGATCCTGTACTCGAATGCTTGCATCGAGTGCTTAGGTCGTGCGGTTCTCATTTATTTGCTTTCTTTTATTTCTTTTAGGATTGTTAGATCAAAACTATTTCTTGTCTGGCTTGACTTGCATAGTTCTGATCGTATCTTATCTGCTAGCATAACAACCATTTGGATTGATAACCCTTTGTAATACAACTGCATAGGGAATTGATAGCCTGGGTGAAAATCCTGTTATCAAGAAACTCGACATCTCTTGCGATTCCCAACTGTTTCATCGGTTCGTGGTGGGGGTAGCGGGTACCAACAAAGCTCATCTTGCGGAGGACTTTGAAAAGCTTAGCTGGAGTCTCTACCTCTTTTTGCTTCAGCCTCCTCGATGCCAATCGGGTGCGTTCTCTCTTCTCCTTGATAGTAGGATTTTCACCCAGGGCATCAATTCCCTATGCAGTTGTAGTACAAAGGGTTATCATTCCAAATGGTTGTTATGCTAGCAGATTAGATATGATCAGAAATATGCAAGTCAAGCCAAGCAATCAATGGGTTTGATCTAAAAATCCTAAAATAAACAAAAGAACTCGATGCAAGCATTCGAGTACAGGATCTAAGCACTCGATGCAAGCATTCGAGTACAGGATCGGGTGGAGTGATCGAGTAAACAAGATGAGTATGAACAGCTCGAAGGTATACTCGAAGCAGGTGATCGTGTACCTGTTCAGGTAAGGGATCGAGTTATGAATAAAAATGTAAACAATCAAGATGCAAAATCTCCTAAGGATGGGGTAATCGACTCCTAAGCGTTCCTGACCAATATGGATGTCCTACATGCCTCAAGCAAATATTCCCTAGACAATGAATCTCTAAAATCTTGTTAAAACACTCTCGTGATAGAAACAATCAACCTTGATCACTCCCCTACCCAACTCTCGTTGGAGAAACATGACCAAGAAGGCAATACAAACCGATTTATTATTGTCAATAAACCCCTTACATATCTAATCTCTTAGGCTAAGTGAGTAAATCTCTAGCATTGATTGATTCAAGCATTTCATCTACACCTCTCGATGGTAAAACACCCTAGATTTAATCTCAACCTCTCGGTCTGTTGATAGCATTAAGAACATCAATCTAGAAGAGAATTTATAAAACATAAACATCTAAGATAGTTTAATGGTGCTAAGATCATCACCATGCATCGATCTAGTTCAACCTTCAACTTATAGAAAAGACTTGCAATTCCAAAGAACATCTCTTTCACATTCATTAAATTGTTTGGCGAATTCTTGCAAATGGAAGGTGAATCAAGCTCAATCGGTTTCAAGGGTAAGGCTTTTGGTAGGGTGGTTTCAAACAATATCTTTAGGTGGTTTCTTCTCAAAAGAAGGAATGCTAGACAGTTGTGAAAACTATCTAAGATTGAGAACAATTAGGGCATACAAAGCATAACTCTTGATAATTTACCATTTTCTCATTCACTCCTTTTTTTTTATCAAACCGCCTAAAATAAAACTACCCACATCCTTGATTTTAACTCTTATTTTTTATAATCCCTATGTTCTAAACTTTAGACATCTAGCTCTTTTTTTTTCTTTTTTTTTCTTTGCTAAACTCCTAATAATATTCCTATTATTTTTTTTATTTTTTTTTCTTTTCTAGGAGACTATAGCAAGATCTTTTTCTCTTTTTCTCTTTTTTTTAGAGACTTAGAGCTAATTGAATTGAACCTTAGAGACTTTCTTCTTTAATTTCTCTTTTATTCCTCAACCCAACCCCAAATAATCATGCTAACCACCTATCTTTCAAAACCGATCCTAATAGCTAGTTCAAATAATTTTAACTTAGCTAAATCAAGAGCCAGTTCTTTCTAGTTCTCAATACTCTCAAGGTTTCACAACCTATAGCACAATGAAAAGGTCTCACTCAACAATTCAATACAAGGTTTGAAAAAAAGGTTTGGGTTCAAGGGTAGTTTAATACGAATCAGGTTAAACGAAAAGATTGGTAAAAATAGAGTGTTAGCCCGATTTTAGAGTTACCATGAGCAAGTATTCAAATTCCATAAGCAAGACAATTTAAGTTCAGGTTAAGTCCAATAGTATAGAGATGATTCAATATTCAAACAAGTGGAGGAAGCTTTCAAACGACAAAAGGTTTTAAACAAATATTTTTTATTTTTTTCCAAAGATTGATCTAGGAACAATGAACTGTGATTAAGGGCTGTAGCTTCAATCCTAAAACTTGGCTTTCAACAAGGTAGATTTAATCATTGTCTCCTAAAATTCATAGGCAACAATCCTATATGAAGCAATCTAGACGCAATCCTAATATAGAAATGCAACTATATTAACACTCTTTTTTTATTTTTCAAAATTTTCAATTTTTTTTGGGTTTTTTATGCAAGTAGATGTAGACTCAAATGAATAAAACTAGCATGCAAAAATTTGAAATAAGAAAATAAAACACAATGTTATGTACATTCTCAGACCCTCCCCCAAACTTAAATTACAAAGTCCCTTGTGTAAATGAAAGTCTGAAAAAAAAAATCTGAGAATCACATAAAATGAAACAAAATGAAATGCAATGGTATTAACAATGGTTTGGATGAAAGTGGTACCTCATGGGTTGGTGAAGAAGGAGGTTGTGGCCGCCTCCATGCCCGCCAATGTGTACCCTGGATCGTCACCGACTTCAGCAGGCGCCGGGATTCGCTCATCAGAGAGCTCGGTTATTCGCACGGACGATCTGCTCAGACCATCATCCGAGGGGTTGATCGGGTATGCTGTCGGGTAGCTCATCGGGTAGGGCATTGGGTAATTCGACGTACATGGTGGAAGAGGTTCGGAATGTTCACCCATATATCCGCTTGCAGGGTGCATCAAGTAGGGCATATGATATGGCATATGATATGGCATCTGGTAAGGCATCTGGTAAGGCAGAGGGAAGGTACCTGAGTGGCCACCCGATTGGTTGCTCTGCTGGGGCATCGAATAGGGCATCATGTACCCCATCGGGTTAGGTGTTGGATAGGCGTCCGAGTGGCTTCTCCGCGATCTATCGGGTCTGGTGACATCTTCATCTGCTTGGGGCTTGTAGGAGGATGCCCTGTGGGGCTCTGGGGGTGCTAATCCTGGGATTCCTCCTAATGGTCCGCTCCTCCCCATCCATGTGGGTGCATAGGCTGAAGTGGAAGCTGAGGCACCGCTTGCCTTGTCTTGCAGCTCCTTGATCTGTCCTCCCATCACCTTCACTGAGCAAGTGAGGTCTTTTACCTTCCTTGCCAAAAACTTGTTCATCCTCTTCAACCACCCGATTCTTTTGTGAGGTTCTCTCACTCAAACATGTTGCTATTGAGAGCAAACATACTCGTCAAATTAATAGTCTTCCGAGTTATCTCCCTGTCTTTGCTCTGCTTGCTCTCCCTCAACTTCAGATTATTCTTTAGGGTTGTACAGCGCCTCCAATGGCAGTGTGAAGTCTATGTTTTCCCCTAGCCTGACTTTGGTTCACACGACGTTGGGCAGGATCATCTAAGTAGCTCCGACTACCATATGAACAAACCTGAAGAGCAACATCTCATTTGGCTTCTCATAAGCCAGGAACCTCACCAATGTGAGGTAGTCGATGTCTAGCCATCTCGGCTCATGAACCACTCCCTTTAGGGGCACATCGCAAGCTACCAAAATTGGCGTGACCGAACCTCCTATGGAGATCTCTCCACCTCCCTCTCTCCTCTCGGTTTTCATAGCCCAAGACTTCAGGTAAATGAACTGATCGAGCAGCACAAAGATCATGCTAGTATCCGCAACATCTCCTATCAGTGGTTTACCATCCCTAGCATTATCTAACACTCTACACAAGGAAATGTCTAGCAGTTGGAGCTCATGATCGTTCACATTCCCAGTCTCCTTCCTAGCGAATAAGGTACAAGCTAGAGACTTGTGAAATTAACTCAAATCAGGGCTCCTTATTTGAGCAGATTTGGAGCTTGTAGACTTGTAGGGAAGCTTATATCCTATTGTCAGCCATAGAGACTTCATCTTATCCTTGCTCAACTCCATGTTCTCTCCACTCCTAGCCTTGAAACCATACAACTTCTCCATCTCATTGTAGGTGAGTCGGTATTCCTTGTTGCGCTTGGAGAAGGTGATGAACCCGATCCCCCCATCGGGTAGTAGGGTCGGGTGGTCTTCAAAGTAGTGAAGTCGCGGCGTGGAGAGGAAGTGAACTGTATCCTCCTCATAAGCTTCGAGGTTAGTTCGCATCATCTGGCATAGGTGGCACATATCTTAAAGGAATTCAACATCTCTAGCGATCCCCAACTGCTTCATTGTTTCACGGTGAGGGTAGCGGATTCCTACAAAGCTCATCTTACAGAGGACATTGAAGAGTTTGGTCGGAGTCTCCACCTCTTTCTGCTTCAGCCTCCACGAAGCCAGGAGTGTGCGTTCTCTCTGCTCCTCCTCTCAGTCATGGCTCTCCTCCTCCGTGTCTCGATCTTCTTCTTCCGCTGCTCTCTCAGGTACCTTCTCAGCCCTTTCAGAGGCTGGGTTCTTTCCCCTCGCCACTACAGCTCTGCCTATCAACCTAGAGGATTGGATCTCCTCCGGTTCTCCTCCTTCTGCATTTGAATCGACCTCCATCGGGTCAGTAACGGTTCGCTCGGACATAGACAGGTCTCTACTTCAAGGAGTTCGGTGGATTGCAACTGCTACTGGGTAGGGAGAGAGAACACGGGTATCTACCCGATCGGGTGCTCGAGTGCTAGCACGGGTGGACGGTTGGGTTGAGCATCGGGTTGAGGATGCGAAACGTCCAGCCAATGGTTGGGAATGTGGAACGTCACCTCTTCCTTGGGAATCGTGAGCTTCGGCGGCTTCACCTCCGGTTCTAGCAGCGGCGGAGGTGGATCTGGTCCCCTTCTTTTGGTAGGTCGTAGATCCTTGAAGGTAAAAACAGAGACTAAGTCGAGATTAATAGGGTTAGTCCACAAAGATTGAAGAACTCGATTTCTAGGGAGAGAGAAGAAGTTTGGAAGACAGAGAGTTTTAAAGTTTAGAGAAAACTTATGAAGTTGTGAGGTTGAGGCTCCTTAAATAGAGACGAAATGCTTCTTGGGCTCCTCCGAGAGTGGGCTAGGGTTTGTGGAATTCGAACTCCACTCGCCACCCGAGCAGGAACCGATCAGGTGCGCGGATACGGATTCGGGTAGAGCCTCGGGTTCCCCAAAATTCCTTTTTTATTTTATTTTATATATATATATATATATATATATATATATATATTTTTTTCCTTTTTTTTTAATAAAATGTTGTTTTGTAAATCTGTAAAAATCGAAAATAAGGCAAAATAAATAAATAAAGAAAATTAAAGGTTACCTTTCGGAATTCCTCCCAAGTGAGCTTGTTTTAAGTCACTAAGATTGACTTTTTATGCTCTTTAAGCATAGGCTCTAGGAGGGAGAGGTTCAGGAATTCTCTCCACTTTAGCAAGCTGACTTAATAGATTTTCCAGGTCATGTCCACGTTCCACATCAATTGTAGTGTTGCCTTCTATGTGATGCTTCAATCTTCTTTTCCTCGTCTTGGTAGAAAAGACTTGACCATCAATGGTTGGTCTTTTAATTCCCTTCTTGATGCCAAATTCCATTTTGAAATTCTCCCCATGCTCAATTCTGATTTTCCCTTTTTTCACGTCAATCACTGCTCCTACTGTTGCCAAGAATGGTCTTCCTAGGATCAGTGGATCTTCTGGTTCCTTATCCATATCAAGGATCATGAAATCAGTATGAACTTCTATTCTTCCAATCCTGAGGGGTAAGTCTTCCAGAATACCAATGGGGTGTCTGATTGTTTTATCAGTTAGAACCAAATATAGACTGCTTGGTTTAAAACTGCTGAAACCCATCTTGTTGGCAACTGAAAGTGGCATGATGCTGACTGAAGCTCCCAGATCGCACAAACAGTTGTCAAAAATCCGAAGTCCTATTGAACATGGCAATGTAAAAGAGCCGGGATCCTCCAATTTTTCCTCAATTCGCAGTTCAGGATCAAAACAAACCCCACTCCTCAGAATTGCATTACAAATCTCTTTGACAGCTTCCTTAACCTCAATCTCTAGCTGAGCTGTCTCCTTGATGATTTCCTATCGAAGTTCGTGTGGTGGCAAGAGCTTAGGAGGTGGAGCTTTTCGCTTGGACATACGCTCTGCAGGCGCCTCTAATTGGATGTCATTTCCTCTAATTCCCCTTCTTCAGCCGTAGGCAGTTGAGGTTGATCTGTCATCTGGACGTCTACCCGATGGATCATCCGATCACCACCATCGGGTATGTTATCGGGTTCAGCCTCGGATGGTTCATCGGTTTGTGGTTCTCGAACATGTGCTTGATCATCAACCTGATCAGTCTATTCGGGTGAGGGCTCGGGTTCATACTCGGATATGTAGTACTGGTACTCATTCATCCCATAATGAGCATATCCTCCCCATCTTGAACATCACTGTCCTCAGTGAGATAGTCTCCAAAGTCATCATCAAGAAAGATGGCTTAGGCGGTTGTATAGTCTTTTGTGTTCTGAACAACTTTACATGGAAGCTGGTTGATCTTTGGAGGTGGTTGGTTGTCGTGGTGGCCTTCTAGGTATCACAGCTTAGTGTTGCGAGAGTCATACTTGGCAGTCATGTCATCACACCCATAATCGATCTTGCTGCTCATTTCCGCGAATCGTTTCGCATTGTCCATTGCAGCTGATGCTTGACTCTGTGTCATCTTCTGAATCAGTACGCGTAGATCAGCTTCTTGAGGTAGGTTTTTCAGACCTTGCTGTTGTTGGAATCCTGGTGGTGCAATTGGTTAATTATAATTACCAGAATACTGCTGGTTAGGAGCATAACCTTGATTGTATTGAACAAAAGGCTTTTGCTGGCTCTGATTTCCTTGGACGGCGGATGGGTAGACTTGGTCTTGAGGATTAGCTACATTGGGGTTACGGTATGACAGGTTCGGGTTTGGTTTGTAGTTGTTTTACCCTTTTTTGTAACCTCCTTGGTTGTTGATGTAGTTCACATCCTCTAGCTGAGCGTTCTCCCCATCTTGTTGTAGAAACTGCTCTTCCTCTGATATGGCATGGACACGCTGCTGCTGGTTCAGTAGTTTATCCAGCTTTTCATTGAGGGCTTTCATGTCCCTCTTGTACTTGGCATCATCCTCTCCATTAGAGCGTATATTACGATCATCCTCCTCATTGTAGTGCCCGTCAGATTCAGCCAATTTCTCTACTAGATCCCAACCTTCATCGACATCCTTGTTGAGGAAGTTGCCATTGCTTGCAGTGTCCAGCAACATCCTGATCTTAGGGTATACACCTCGATATAGTGTACTTAGAAATGAAGCATTGTTGAAGCCATGATGAGGGCATTTGCTGGTGTATCCCTTGAAACGTTCCCAAGCTTCACTGAACTTCTCATTGTTCTTCTGAAAAAAGCTGGAGATGTCATTTCTCAGCCTTGCAGTTCTGGAGTTGGAGAAGAATTTGGCTAAAAATGCCTTCTTGCATGTTTCCCAGGTGGTGATGGACTCCTTGAGGAGTGATTTCTCCCAGATGTGTGCTTTGTCGCCAAAGATAATGGGAAAAGCCGGAGTTTGAATCCATCTTCACTAACTCCATTTATCTTCGTTAGGCTAAGATAATATTAGATCTAGGGTGTTTTACTATCGAGAGGTGTAGATGAAATGCTTGAATCAATCAATGCAAGAGATTTATTCACTTTGCCTAAGAGATTAGATGTGTAAGGGGTTTATTGACATTAATGAATCAGTTTGTATTGCCTGCTTGGTCATGTTTCTCCAACGAGAGTTGGGTAGGGGAGTGATCAAGGTTGATTGTTTCTATCACGAGAGTGTTTTAACAAGATTTTAGAGATTCATTGTCTAGGGAATATTTGCTTGAGGCATGTAGGACATCCATATTGGTCAGGAACACTTAGGAATTGATTACCTCATCCTTAAGAGCTTTCGCATCTTGATTGTTTACATTTTTATTCATAACTCGATCCCTTACCCGAACAGGTACACAATCACCTAGTTCGAGTATACCTTCGAGCTGTTCATACTCAACTTCTTTACTCGATCACCCCACCCGATCATGTACTCGAATGCTTGCATCGAGTGCTTAGGTCGTGTGGTTATTTTTTATTTGCTTTCTTTTGTTTATGTTAGGATTGTTAGATCAAACCCATTGATTGCTTGGCTTGACTTGCATAGTTCTGATCATACCTCATCTGCTACCATAACAACCATTTGGATTGATAACCCTTTGTACTACAACTGCATAGGGAGTTGATACTCTGGGTGAAAATCCTGTTATCAAGAAACTCGACATCTCTTGCGATTCCCAACTTTTTCATCAGTTCGTGGTGGGGGTAGCGGGTACCAACAAAGCTCATCTTACGGAGGACTTTGAAAAGCTTAGCTGGAGTCTCTACCTCTTTTTGCTTCAGCCTCCTCGATGCCAATCAGGTGCGTTCTCTCTGCTCCTTGATAGTAGGATTTTCACCCAGGGCATCAATTCCCTATGCAGTTGTAGTACAAAGGGTTATCAATCCAAATGGTTGTTATGGTAGCAGATGAGATATGATCAGAACTATGCAAGTCAAGCCAAGCAATCAATGGGTTTGATCTAACAATCCTAACATAAACAAAAGAAAGCAAATAAACAATAACCACACGACCTAAGCACTCGATGCAAGCATTTGAGTACATGATCGGGTGGGGTGATCGAGGAAAGAAGTTGAGTATGAACAGCTTGAAGGTATACTCAAACTAGGTGATTGTGTACCTGTTCGGGTAAGGGATCGAGTTATGAATAAAAATGTAAACAATGAATATGCGAAAGCTTTTAAGGATGAGGTAATCAATTCCTAAGCGTTCCTGACCAATATGGATGTCTTACATGCCTCAAGCAAATATTCCCTAGACAATGAATCTCTAAAATCTTGTGAAAACACTCTCGTGATAGAAACAATCAACCTTGATCACTCCCCTACCCAACTCTCGTTGGAGAAACATGACCAAGCAGGCAATACAAACCGATTCATTAATGTCAATAAACCCCTTACACATCTAATCTCTTAGGCTAAGTAAATAAATCTCTTGTATTGATTGATTCAAGCATTTCATCTACAACTCTCGATAGTAAAACACCCTAGATCTAATCTTAACCTCTCGGTCTGTTGATAGCATTAAGAACACCACCCTAGAAGAGAATTTATAAAACATAAATATCCAAACTAAGACATCCTAACCGATCAAGAACACCAAATCGTCTATCCCATCCCTAGAAACTTTGTTTCACTACTCAGATCAAATTGCAGAAAACATAAAAGCATAGATAAACGAAAATTGCATTGTATTAAAAATAAGATAGAAAATGAAAGATTACAAAGAAGGAAAAAGAGCAAAGAAATGTAAAATAAATCCTAACAAAGTGGAAAAAGTGTTTGAGTCGCTCAAGATCTCTCTTAGAAGCTCTCGCTCTCTGGTTTGAGTGTCTGCGGCGTGCTTGGGGGAGAGAAAGAAGAGGGGGGTTATATATGGAAACCCTTTAACCCTAGCTGCCCAGTCCTGCCCGAGGGTCTGCTCGAGGGGGTGCTCGAGGATGTGGTCATGTTACTCCTCGGATAGGTCCTCGGGTTGTTCTTCCTGCCCTTGGATCCTCTTCGATCGGGTTGAGGTTCAGACTGTTCTTCCTACTCCATAGCTCCTTCGGGTACATGCTCGGATTTGACCTTGTTCTTCCCATTTTAGGCTCTAAAGCACATGTTTTCATCCAAAAAGTGCAAATGCAAGAATGCAACACCCTAAATGGCCTAAAGGTGGATTCCTACAGTAAATGACCTAAAAATGCTAAGGTTAGGGTAAATATAATGCAGAATATGGACAGAAAAAGATGCTTAAAACATGTAAATTAGAGAGTTATCAGTCCTCCTCTCTGTCAGGGCTCTCTTCCTCCGTGTCTTGATCTTCTTCTTCCGCCGGTCTCTCAGATACCTTATCACCCTTTTCAGAGGCTGGTCTCTTCCCCCTCGCAACTGCAGCTCTGCTTCTCAACCTCGAGGTTTGGATCTCCTCCGATTCTCCTCCATCGGCATCTGAATAGATCTCCATTGGATCAGAGATGGTTCTCTCGGACGTAGACAGGTCCCTACGTCGAGGAGATCGGTGGATTGCAACCGCTACTGGGCTAGGAGAGCAAACTCGGGTGTCGACACAATCGATTTCTCGAGTGTCTGCTCGGGTGACTGATCGGGTTGAACATCGGATGGGGGATTGGAAATGTCCACTCAGCAGTTGGGAATGCGAAACGTTTCCTCCTCCCTGGGAATCGTGAACATCCACACCGTCACCTCCGGTTCTACCAGCGGCGGAGGTTGATCTTGTCCCCTTCTTTTGGTAAGTTTTCATCTTGGGAGCCATTGGTGAATACTTGAAAAGAGAAGAAGCTAAACTCGAGATCAATAGGGTTAGTTCCCAAGAGATTAAAGACTCTTGATCCTTTCAGAGAATAATAGAAGGTTGGAAGGCAAAAAGTTTTTAGGGTTGAGAGACTTATCCATTTTGTGATGCTGATGGAGAGGGGTCCTAGTCCCTTTAAATAGAAGAGGCAGCTTCTAGGGTTTCGCCGAGAGTGGGTTAGGGTTTTGTGGAATTCGGACTCCACTCGCCACCAGAGTAGGAACACGATCAGGCGCGTCGGGTACCGATTCGGGTAAAACCTCGGGTTCCCCAAAATTTCCGTTTTCCTTTTTCTCTTTTCTTTTTTAGATGAATATATGTATATATATATATATATAAACTTATAAAGACAATAAAATATTAAAAATCAAATTAAACAAAACAAAATAAATAAAATAAAATTGAAAGAAAGAAAAAGATACCTTTGGTACTTCCTCCCAACTGAGCTTATTTTAAGTCACTGAGCTTGACTCTTTATGCTCTTCAAGCATGGGTTTTAGAAGGGAGAGGTTTTGGAATCCTCTCCACTGTAGTAGGCTGGTTTAATGGATTTTCCAGGTCTTGTCCAGGTTCCACAGCAAATGTAGTATAGACTTCTTTGTGATGCTTGACTCTTCTTTGTTTTGTCTGGGTGGAAAAGGCTTCACCATCAAAAGTTGGATTCTAAATTTTGATCTTCCCTTGCTTCACATCAATCACTACTCATATTGTTGCCAAGAATGGCCTTCCTAAGGTCAGTGGATTGTCTGGTTCCTTATCCATATCAAAGATCATGAAATTAGTAGGAACTTCCACTCTTCCAATCATGAAAGGGAAGTTTTCTAGGATACCAATGGGATGTCTGATTGTTCTATTGGCCAGAACCATATACAGACTACTCGGTTTAAAACTGCTAAAACCCATCTTGTTGGCAACTGAAAGTGGCATGATGCTAACCGAAGCTCCCAAGTCGCATAGGCAGTTGTTGAAAATCCGAAGGCCTATTGAACATGACAAAGTAACAGAGCCGAAATCCTCCAATTTTTCCTCAATTCGCAGGTCAGGATCTAAACACACTCCACTCCTCAAAATTGCATTCCCAATCTCCTTGACAGCTTCCTTCACCTCAATCTCCAGCAGAGCTGTCTCCTTGATGATCTCCTCTTGAAGTTCGTGTGGTGGCAAGAGCTTAGGAGGCGGGTCTATTCGTTTGGACATACGCTCTACAAGCACCACTAACTGGATGTCATGAGAAGCTCTGAACCTTTCCTCTAATTCCCCTTCCTCAGCTTGAGGCAGTTGAGGTTGATCTATCATCTGAATGTCTACCTGATGGTTCATCTGATCACCATCATCGGGTATGTCATCGAGTTCAGCCTCGGGTGGTGCATCGGTTTGCGATTCCCGAACCAGTGCTCGATCATCAGCTCAATCAGCCTCCTCGGGTGAAGGATTGGGTTCATACTCGGATATGTAGTACTTATACTCATTCATACCATAGTGATCCATATCCTCCCCATCTTGAACATTGCTGTCCTCAGTGAGGTAATCTTCAAAATCATCATCAAGAAAGATGGCTTGGGCAATGGCATAGTCCTTTGGGTTCTGAACAGCTTTACCTGGAAGCTGGTTGATTTTTGGAGGTGGTTGTGTGCTGTGTTGGTCTTCAAGGTATCATAGCTTAGTGTTGAGAGAGTCATACTTGGCATTCAGGTCATTTATAGCCAGAATTGATCTTGTTGCTCATCTCCGCGAACCGTTTTGCATTGTCCATTGCAGTCGATGCTTGACTTTGTATCATCTGCTAAATTAGGCCGCGTAGGTCAGCTTCTTGAGATTGGTTCTGCGGGCCTTGCTGTTGTAGGAATCCAGGTGGTGCAATCGGTTGGTGGTAGTTGCCAGAATACTGCTGCTTAGGAGCATAGCCTTGATTGTATTGGACAAAAGGCTTTTGCTGGCCTTGGTTCCCTTGGACTGCAGATGGGTAGACTTGGTCTTGAGGATTTGCAACATTGGGGTTACGGTATGAGAGATTTGGGTTCAGTTTATAGTTGTTGTACCCTTTATTGTAACCTCCTTGATCGTTGATGTAGTTCACATCCTCTAGCTGAGCACTCTCCCCATCTTGTTGTTGAAACTGGTCTTCCTCTGAGATGGCGTGGACATGCTGCTGCTGAGCTTGTCCAATTTTTCATTTAGTGCTTTCATGTTGCTCTTGTACTTGGCATCATCCTCTACAGAAGAGCGTATAGTGCGATCATACTCCTCATTGTAATGCCCATCTGGTTAAGCTAAGTTCTCCACTAGATCCCAACCGTCATCGGCATCGTTGTTGAAGAAGTTACCATTGCTAGCGGTGTCCAGCAATATCCGTATCTTAGGGACCACACCTCGATAGAGTGTACTTAGCAACGAAGCATTGTTGAAACCTTGATGAGGGCATCTACTCGTGTATCCCTTGAAACATTCCCAAGGTTCACTGAACATCTAATTGCTTTTTTAAACAAAGCTGAAAATATCATTACGCAGCCTTGCGGTTCTGGAGTTGGAGAAGAATTTGGCTAGAAATGCCTTTCTGCATGCTTCCCAAGTGGTGATGGACTCCTTGGGAATTGATTTCTCCCAGATGTGTGCTTTGTCTCCCAAAGAAAATGGGAAAAGTCGGAGCTTGAATCCATCTTCACTGACTCTTAGGCTACAAAGCCTATCAAACTCATCTAGATGATCCAATGGGTCCTCCATTGGCAGGCCATGAAACTTGTTGCTCTGAATCATCTGGATGAGACTACTCTTGATCTCAAAGTTGTTGTTTTGAATAGCAGGTGGCACAATGCCATTACTTTGAGTGTCAGTAGATGGAGCATCTCCTGCTCCTATGTTGGTCCTCTCTTGAGGAGCTGGTGGACCATTCTGATTATTCATGACCTCTTCAATTGTAGTTGGTTGTGGTTGTTGGAATTGTTGTTGACGGAGTAGCCTAGGTCTGTCGATGTTGTCGATGAAAGGAATCAAGTGTTGGCTACCCTTGGATCGTGTTTGCATGCACAATCAGTTAACCGATTGAGTACACGAAGGTCTTCCCGATCTAGGTGATCGAGTGACGGGTCGGGTGGGTAGTCGAATTGTACCAATCTTCGAACCTTCTATTTTTCTTTAATCTCTTGGGAACTAACCCTATTGATCTCGAGTTTAGCTTCATCTTTTTTCAAGGATTCACCAATGGCTCCTAAAATGAAAACTTACCAAAAGAAGGGGACAAGATCAACCTCCGCTGCAGCTAGAACCGGAGATGACGGTGTGGATGCTCGCGATGCCCAGGGAGGAGGAAACGTTTCGCATTCCCAACTGTTGAGTGGACGTTTCCAATCCCCCACCCAATGTTCAACCCGATCAGTCACCAGAGGAGACGCTCGAGCAGCCGATCGGGTAGATAGCCGTGTTCGCTCTCCTAGCCCATTAGAGGTTGCAATGCGCCGATCTCCTTGACGTAGGGACCTGTCTACGTCCAAGAGAACCGTCACCGACCCATTGGAGGTCGATTTAGATGTAGATGGAGGAGAACCAGAGGAGATCCAAACCTCCAGCCTCTGAAAAGACCAGCCTCTGAAAAGGCTAAGAAGGTAGCTGAGAGAGCGGCGGAAGAAGAAGATCGAGACACAGAGGAAGAGAGCCATGAATGAGAGGAGTAGCAGAGAGAACACACCCGATTGGCATCGAGGAGGCTGAAGCAAAAAGAGGTAGAGACTCCGACTAAGCTTTTCAAAGTCGTCCGCAAGATGAGCTTTGTTGGTACCCGCTACCCACACCGCGAAACGATGAAACAGTTGGGAATTGCATGAGATGTCGAGTTTGTCTTCGACATGTGCCACCTGGGACAGATGATGTAGACCAACCTCGAAGCTTATGAGGAGGAGACGGTTCACTTCCTTTCCACGTTGCGGTTACAGTACTTTGAAGACCACCCGACCCTACTACCCGATGGGGGATCGGGTTCATCACCTTCTCCGTGCGCAACAAGGAATACCGACTCACCTACAAGGAGATGGAGGAGCTGTATGGATTCAAGGCTGGGAGTGGAGAAAACATGAATGTAAACAAAGAAGTGATGAAATACCTATTGCTGACAATAGGAGATAAGCTTCCTTACAAGTCAACAAGCTCCAAATCTGCTCAAATAAGGAGCCTGTTTTGAGGTATTTTCACAAGTCCCTAGCCTGCAATCTATTTGCTAGGAAAGAAACTGGGAATGTGAATGATCATGAGCTCCAACTGCTAGACATTTCCTTGTGTGGAGTATTAGATAATGCTAGGGATGGTAGACCGCTAGTAGAGGATGTTGCAGATACAAGTTTGGTCTTTGTCTTGCTTGAATACTTGCTCATGGTAACTCTAAACTCGGGTTAGCACTCCATTTTTACCAATCTTTTCGTTTAACTCGATTCATTTGTCCTACCCATGAACCCAAACCTTTCTTTCAAACCTTGTTGTGAATTGTTGAGTGAGGCCTCTTTCATTGTGCTA